>NC_092336.1:227405462-227707870 GCF_046630445.1 Rutidosis leptorrhynchoides
CCAAGCGCATTATGTTATACTAACTCATGCTTCAATTTCCAACACTTCTCCAGAATTCATTCATAATTTAAAACTTGAATAAAGAAACTAAAACAGTTTTCTTTATGAGGTAATACGGATAGCACGAATAGATGACTAATTTCGGGTAAGAAGAGTTATGAAAATATCCTCAGAAATATCGAAGATATTTATGATGATATTTTCAGAATTTCTAAGATCGAAGGTTGATGAAGAAAAATTTTCCGCAAGGTTTTAACATGACTTCGGAGCAAGATATTCTATAAAGATTTCATCGGATCTAGAATTTTCTGGATTTTTTTGAATATAGGGTTTGGTCCTTGTATGTATCCTTGGTCTCCTTCATGGTTAGCTCAATCCGTTCTTCAGTATCAAATTTTCTATCGAGCGTTCCCAACACTCCATTCTTTATCATCAAACTCTTGGCCATTTACGCCATCTACAATTTTACTGTTTCCTCTGCATTTAATGCAGCCATATCTGAATCGACGGTTATCAATCTAAGGTGGTTTCAAGAGAATTTTGTTTTTAGATGATTAAACGCTGATTTCTGGTAATTGGTATGGCAGTTCTCGTTACAAGGTGCGGATGAGTTCATGATAAGACTTCAATAGATAAATATAGTGATTTGTCGGAGAGATTTAAGCCAAGGAGCAACGAAGTTACTGGTACGTCTGCTGGTGGTGTGGTGAAATATAAAATGTTCTCCGATAACAATAAAAGAGCACGCATATATATCAAAGTTATAATAAGGTTGTTTCGAATGAAAAGTCAAAGTTGACTTGCTGGAGCTGTGACAAAATTGGCTAATTTGAAAAGGGATTGCAAAGTTATTTTTGATAATAACAACTCCCAAAGGGTTAGCATAGATACGTTTTAAACATTTACTCAGGTTCCGAGTATTTTCAGGTGCATAACTATATGCATCAATCTTTTCTTCCGTAGATGAAGTGTGGTTGGTTCATCCTCTCGATTGAAGTGTTTTCAAGAATTATGAAAGATTTGAACACAGATTGTAATCGTCAAGATACAAATGAGGTTTAAGATGAAATCAAGTGGCAAACTTGAAGAAATATTTAACTGTAGTAGATGTAATTTATTAACGATATTTAAGTCAAAATGTGTTGTAATTAATATTTCCTACTCTTTTAATACTTTTTAATTGCCCAATGATAGTAGTCCAATGCTAGTAGTCCAATAGTCCCATAGTTAAACCAAAACTAGTATATTATAAGGAAATAGTCATAACGGATATAGGAACAGTTAGCTAGGAATAGTTAGCTAGAATTTGGTTTGTATAGCTTTAAAGTTTTACATAGTTAACTAATTGGTTACTAATCAATTTTATTTGTGTCCATTATTTTCTTCATTATGACACTTGTCAATTCTTGACTTGAATTTTGATCAGTCAAAATGCGAATATGAAATTGAATTTGAATGAAAATAGTTGTTTCTTAGTGAACGGATACGTATATGTGCGGATTTAAGCAGTATTGTTAATGACTGCTGATTCAGAACTGAAGAATGTACAGTGTAACTTATTACTGTTAAATCTAAATATTCCTCGGGTATTACCTACCCGTTAAAATATTTTCACCATTAACAGTTTGTACAAAAGAATTTTTTATTTCAATCTTTATGAAAACATATATACATATATATTTTCTTCAGATGTAATCATGGATTTAATGAGTTAATATGATATTAAACTCATATGATTTTCGATTTGAGCTAGAATAAGTAATATCTAAAACTATTAAGAACCACATATTCTTCGCAGAATATTTCTTCAATGAAGTTATGGATCAATACTTCATCGTTCATTGTTGTTGGTACTCCTTGGTATCTATGGTCCGTATGATGTTGATGTTCGAAGTATAGATTGTGATGTCGAGGGGTGTGATGTTGAAACTTGGTTTGTTGGTGGTACAGTTGTTGATACTGATGGTACTGTTGGTGCCGGTGATGTTGCTGAAGCTGGTAAGTTTTGCACCATATTCTCCAAATTGATTACTCGAGCGCAAAGCTCGTTGACTTCTTCTATTACTCAGGAATGATTGGCGGTTTGAACGAGTTGATGAATAAATTTTGAATTGTATATATTATGTAATCGTTGCGAGATATCCTAGAAATGAGATTGAAATATAGTGTTTCGGCCTGGTTCGCCGGTAAGTGCTTCAGGTTCATTGCCAAGAGGACAATATGGTGGATGAAAGGGATCGCTTCTTCTTGTCTCCAATGATTAAGTAGACTACGAACCCATCAAATGAACTGAAGATGACTAGTTGGTTGATCCATTTCGTTTACACTGCTTTCGGAGCTTAGGTGAATATCCATGTCGGAATAGCTGTTGGAATAACTATCGAAATAGCTATCAGAATCTGAGGGACTCGAATTAGTTGAGGGATTCACCTCGTACGATCAGATGAAGGATTTTCGATAAGAAATAGATTATAGGATGTAGATTAGTACCCTGCAATACATAATTTATATATGCATATATAATACTAAAATCCCATAAGTTACGGAAGAATCTACGGAAGCTGTCAGGCAAAGTCTACAGTAATAGATACGTTAAGATATGAATTTTTTTTTTGTACACTATTCATGTAATCCAGGCAGTAAGATATGTCTAGATTAAGAATGATAAGCAAGTGATTCCCTAAGAATGATAAGCAGGTAATTTTCGACAAGAAATGATAAGCAAAACTTTTGACACGCAGACACGGTCGAAGTCCAGACTCACTAATGCATCTAAACAACTATCAGTTAGACACACTAATGCAAGACCTGGTTCGCTAAGACCACCGCTCTGATACCACATGTCATACCCCGTCCAAAATCTTTCTGAACGAATACAATAACATCTGGTACCATCGCGATGATACTGACTTCTATATGCCATGAACGACTCCATGTAATGTCTTTAAATTGAGTAAATGCACAGCGGAAGATTTCTTTCGTACCTGAGAATAAACATGCTTTAAAGTGTCAACCAAAAGGTTGGTGAGTTCATTAGTTTAACATAAATAATCATTTCATAATTTTAATAGACCACAAGATTTCATATTTCCGTTTTCCATAAACATACGTCCCATGCATAGAGACAAAAATATCATTCATATGGATTGAACACCTGGTAACCGACATTCACAATATGCATAAAAGAATATCCCCATCATTCCGGGATCCTCCATCGGACATGATATAAATTTCGAAGTACTAAAGCATCCGGTACTTTGGATGGGGCTTGTTGGGCCCGATAGATCTATCTTTAGAGTTCGCGTCAATTAGGGTGTCTGTTCCCTAATTCTTAGATTACCAGACTTAATAAAAAAGGGCATATTTGATTTCGATAATTCAACCATAGAATGTAGTTTCAATTACTTGTGTCTATTTCGTAAAACAGTTATAAAAACAGCGCATGTATTCTCAGTCCCAAAAATATATATTGCGAAAGCATTTAAAAAGGGAATAATGAAACTCACACATATAAATATTGTAAAACAGTTATTAAAACAGTGCATGTATTCTCAGCCCAAAAATGTAATGAGTAAAAGGGAGCAAATGAAACTCACCATACTGTATTTTGTAGTAAAAATACATATGACGACATTGAACAAAATGTAGGGTTGGCCTCGGATTCACGAACCTATATCATTTATATATATATCAAATAATATAAAGAAACTATATTAGTACTATATATATTTTAATTGTTATACACACACACACACACACACACACACACACACACATATATATATATATATATATATATATATATATATACTTTCATATTTGTCTTAATATTTTAATTGATAAAAAGTTAATTAAATATGTTACACTTATTTCAAAATAATATTTATATATATTTAAGCTTATATGAGTTAAATTAGTATTTAAAAATAAAATGGTTTTATATCTATTAATATTTACATATCTTATAAATATACTCTATTATTAAGGATTACTTATAATTATATTCATGGTAAATTTATGATATTTTCTATTTTTATTATCATGTATATAATAAAATTAGTAGTAATAATAATGATAATAATAATAATAATAAATGAATAACTACCTTAAAAGCTTGTTCTAAAAAGAGAGCACCGAACCGGACTCGAACCCGAGAACTCTCAGTTAAACCAAACACTCCTCACCATTGAACTGTTAGACCATTCATGTAATACCTCATTCCGTTAAATATTTAACATATACGCTCGAGAATTCATTACCATCATCCTTCTATCGTAACCTTATGACCATCATCCATCATTTCATTATCATATACCATCGTGTAATCATCACCATGATCATCTTTATCATTCTAACATAATCATCATATCACGACTCGTGATCACCATCACTCCAATCAAAATCGCCATCATTTATTTATCACGATTGTCATCACTATGAAATCATCTATCATCATCCTCAGTCTAATCATCTAATCAATTTAATCATCTAATCATCTACTCATCATAAATGCCATCATCATCAATATCGTTTAAAACAAAAAGAAAACTGAAGCAATAGCAGTTATCGTATCAATGGTTTAATAACCTGTATAACATCCAGCTTTACAAATCTAGCCCATTTTAATTTCGGTCCAACAGGATACATTTATGGCCTAACATAGGAAGACAAGTCCAAAAGTTCACTAGCCCAATTATAATTATGAAACTGTGTTCGGTTAGATTCTGGGTAGCGAGGGAATGGAAACGAAGCAGCAACAATGGATTCTGTAATGGTTTTAGATTTATAATTGATCAGAAAAAAATATATATACAGCCGTAGTAATAACAACAACAATATCATCATCTTTGTTATCGCTAATCATCATTCATCATCCTTTACATACCCACCATAATCGTTCTCCCTCTCCATCTCGTATCATCATCAATATCATGATCATTATCACGTACATCACTGTCGCCATTTAATACAAAGAGAAACAAAACAATGCAGCTCTAGCTGCAAGTTGTGGTGTTAGTTTCGGCTCAAGAAAATTAGAACACAGTCCAACTTTATTAGCTAGCCCAACAACTAGTAGTCCAAAACTCATGATGAAAGTTTTCGGCCCACCATCTTCTTTACGGCCCAATTAATATAAAAATGGGATTCGGTGTAGGCATAAATGGGAAACGGAAATCGTGCAGCCTCACGTTTCTTATTTATTTATTTTTATTTTTTTTAATTTTTTTTTTAACATCCCACTAGCAAAGAATAATAGTTGTTGGCAATTATCAATTGGGTGGGTTGGTATTTGTCTGCCATAATTGTAAAGGAAAAAGGGGTGTGTAATATTCAACATTATTTGTCATTACTATCGCCACTTACCATCAATCTTTGTATCATGCAGCATGTCATCTTCACCTTCCATCATTATTGTTGTTTTAGCCGAAAAGGAAGAAACAGAATGGGTATACAGCAGCTGCAGTAGCGAGGCTGTAGCAGTGACAATAGTATAGTAGTAGTTCTTATGTTTACAAATAAACTGTTTAATCGATCTGTGGTAGTGGTTAATGGTAGCGGTGGAGGTGGTTTAGTTGTTGTAGTGGTTAAGGTGATAACCTTCGGCCAATTGTAGTAGTTTAAAGGTTTATGTGTTGTTGAGTTTAATCGATCACACAATACAAGTGGGTTTAATTGATACAAGAGAAAGGAAGTATCATAGTTATAGTGTTGGTTTGATGATCGAGAGTGAGTGTTTTCGGTTAGTAAACAAGACTAACAGCAGGTGTGTGATGATTGATTAAGTGGGTTTTGTAAATGGTGATTGAGGTTTACGAAGATGGTGGGAGATAATCGTATGTGGTGTTCTAGTGGTGATTGTCTATGGTTTGAGAAGGTAGTGATGAATGATGATCGTGTAGTGAAGCAATAGAACGATAGTATGTAGTAGCATTAGATGGTTGCCGAGTTTCTCGTATAAGGTGGTGATGTTCTAAGATTATCAAAGGAAATGAGATGTTTTTGTATGCATATCATGTGTGTGTATATATGTATTACATCTTTATTATTAGTTTTATGGTGAAGTCAAAAAGAAGCACAGTAATAGCTATTACAAATCCGTGAAACTTTCTTGTTTGAGTTGTGTGAATGTGTCTATCATTTGTCAAAGTAATTAGGTTGATAGATAAGTTTAACTGAAAGTAAAAGCGAAGAATATAATGTCCCCTTTGTTTAAATCAAACAAATAGAAAAGGACGTGGGTGTGATGATCGTGCTTTTCTAATTATCTCAATTATATGCATGTGTTAGTGGAAATGGGTTAAGTGATTTCATTCACTTCAATGACTAGGTTCCCTCATAGCTAACGTTGTATATATATATAAATAGATAGATAAAGATATTGATAGATATTTAGTGGAAGGTGTTTTTCAATATGCAGGTAACCATATTTATTTATGAATATATACACTCCGTAAGTTAGAGTTTAAAAGAGATGCAACGAATTCAAACACTAATCATGCATCAACTAATTCAATTAAAGCAACAATGCATTTCATTCAATTCTCATCGATCATCAACAGTTTAGTATTCGTGATTTTAATGAGTCTCTAATTTATACAACTCATTTTCGAATCACCATTTTTATTTTTTAAATCACATAAGTTAGAATTTTAATTTTTTTTTAATATCAATCGAATGACAATTGAGTGTTACTGTCGTTTACTAAATATATTTGAAATGACAAAATATATATTTAATATACATTATTTATATATATGTGTTTTAAATAATAATTATCATAATATCATATTTTATTTTATTTTACATAATTAATTTTAAATACAACACATATAATACTTCAAATTATATTTCAAATTAATATATATATATATACCCACATATCTTTCTACAATTAAAGGTTCGTGAATCGTCGAAACTGGTCGAAGGTAATTGAATACATAAACATAGTTCCAAAATTTCCGAGACTCAACTTTACAGACTTTGCTTATCGTGTCGAAATTATATAAGAATAAAGTTTAAATTTGGTCAGAAATTCCCGGGTCGTCACATAATGTGGCCCGGTTTTCCACATTTATAACAAACTACATTGGCATAACTTGCTCCAACACTACTTGCTCCGCCATTACTCGTTCTGACACCATTTGTTCCTTTCGTTCTGTTAACCCCTGGTCCGTAGACCTCACACTTCACCGCGCTATGACCATTTCTTTTACACTTGTTGCAAAATTTGGTGCAGAACCCCGAGTGATACTTTTCACACCTTTGGCATAGCTGCTTCTGATTGTTGTTGTTGTTGCGGTTGTTATTGTTGTTGGGATGATTGTTGTAGTTGTTGTTGTTGTTGTTGTTGTGCTGTTTGTTGTAGTTGCGATTGATGTTGCGATTGTTGGGATAGTTGTTGTTGTTTTGGTGACTCTTATCACCATTTTCCTCCCACTTTCTTTTGACTAGCTTCACGTTGGCCTCTTCGGTCGCCTGTTCTTTAATTCTTCCCTCAATCTGGTTCACTAGTTTGTGAGCCATTCTACATGCCTTTTGTATGGAGGCAGGCTCGTGTGAACTTATATCTTCTTGGATTCTCTCTGGTAACCCTTTCACAAACGCGTCGATCTTCTCTTCCTCATCTTCGAACGCTCTCGGACACAATAGGCACAATTCTGTGAATCATCTTTCGTACGAAGTAATATCGAATCCCTGTGTTCGTAACCCTCTAAGTTCTGACTTGAGCTTATTGACCTCGGTTTTGGGACGGTACTTCTCGTTCATCAAGTGCTTGAATGCTGACCACGGTAGCGCGTAAGCTGCATCTTGTCCCACTTGCTCTAGATAGGTATTCCACCATGTTAACGCAATACCTGTGAAGGTATGCGTAGCGTACTTCACTTTGTCTCCTTCAGCACACTTACTTATGGCAAACACCGATTCAACTTTCTCGGTCCACCGTTTCAATCCGATTGGTCTTTCGGTCCCATCAAATTCTGAAGGTTTACAGGCAGTGAATTCCTTTTAGGAGCATCCTACACGATTTCTTGTGCCGTTAGCTGTATTGCTAGATTCAGAGTTATTGTTGGTATGTAGCGCGGCCTGTACTGCAGCTATGTTTGAAGCAAGAAAGGCACGAAATTCCTCTTCGCTCATATTCAAGGTGTGTCGAGTAGTCGGTGCCATTTCCTTCAAAATAGTCAAATGAAACAATTTAATCATACAGAATATTAAGCGTAGTCAATAGTATCTCGTAGCATAATATGAACTCATTTATAAAAGCTTTTTCATCATATTAGCATTTTATAAGTTTAAATTCGGGTACTACCTACCCGTTAAGTTCATACTTAGTAGCTAATATACAATTCAACTACTACAATTCTATATGAAAAACTGATTATAATAATATATCACATACAAATATTCTTCAAACTTACAACTTCGCTATATTACATATAACATGAAATATAGTACACTATGATACAGGACAGTTTTGAAGATAAATCTAGTTAATGCGCAAGTTGTTCAGCAAAGGAAATAAAGATACGTAATTCATAAGTCCAGAAACAAGTCATGCATTCTGGTTTTACTAAGACGACTTCCCATCCTTGGTCTTCTGGAAAGTAACCGTTATGACCATTAGCTAGGCAGCATGTTGTAATGTCGTCAAAAGGACGAGGGTTTCGTAATGTCCAACAGCCCCGTAATAATCTAAAAACCTTGTTTCTCACCCCAACTACTGAATCCGTCACTTGTGGAAAAGTTTTATTTAAAAGCTGCAATACGATGTTCTTTTTCTCACTTTGGTAAGAAGCGAACATCACTAACCCGTAAGCATAACATGCTTCTTTATGTTGCATGTTAGAAGCTCTTTATAATTCACGAAATCCTATGTTGGGATATGTTGAGTCAAAATAGGTTCTTAACCCGTAGCGTAAAATTGCATTTGGGTTCCCCGCATTTAACGATTTAAAGAAAACACGGCGTAACTTAAAGTCTCCCCAATGTGATATACCCCACCTATCAAAGGAAAGCCTTTTATAAACTAAGGCATTTCTGGAAAGTCTTTCAAATGTTTGACAAGTTAATTTCGCCATAACTAAATGTGCTGATGAATTCTGACCGACTCTAGACAAGATTTCCTCAATCATATCCTCTGGTAGGTCTTCTAAAATATTCGGTTGTCTACCCTTAACGTCCATTTTGTTTTTATACTGTAAAATAGATAAGGATTAGATTCGTAATAACAAACAATACAAGCAATTTGTACATAGAATATAAAAGTACAAGCACACTACAATGCATTTATTACACAACATGCTCACACCCCTCTAATCTGAATCACTGGTTTCTTCTTCTTCGGACTTGGTTCTTTTTCCTAATCTTCTAGGGATATATGATGTTCCTCTAATACGAGTCGTCGTTTTTCACATTGGTTTAGAAAAACCTGGTGGTTTAGAGGTTCCCGGGTTATTGTCACGATATTGAAAATATGGGTGTTGACGGTACATATAAAGTTCATCGGGGTCGGAATCAGATTTCTCTATTTTGATGCCTTTTCCCTTATTATTTTCTTTTGCCTCTTTAAATTGGGTCGGGGTAATTTCTATAACATCATCGGAATCCTCATCAAGATTCGATTCATCGAAAAATTGGTAATTTTTCCAATATTTTGCTTCCTTAGCGGAAACACCATTGACCATTATTAACTTTGGTTCATTGGTTGAGGATTTTCTTTTATTTTACCGGTTTTCTGTGGTTCCTACTATTCCCCCCTCCAGAACCTCTTCTTCTTCCGGTTCCTCTTCTTCTGGTTCCTCTTCTTCCGGTTCCTCTTCTTCCGGTTCCGTTTCCTCTTCTTCCGGTTCTTCGGGAACTTGTGAATCTTGCCAATATATATTCGACTCTTCGTTATTATTAGGTGAGTCAATGAGATTTGTGCTAGAGGTAGACATCTATCACACAATATCAAACATGTTAAGAGATTAATATATCACATAATATTTACATGTTAATAATATATAGTTTCCAACAAAAATGTTAAGCAATCATTTTTAAAGAAAACACGGTCGAAGTCCAGACTCACTAATGCATCCTAACAAACTCGATAAGACTCACTAATGCAAAATTTTCTGGTTCTCTAAGACCAACGCTCGGATACCAACTGAAATGTCCCGTTCATATTGATTATAAACGTTCCATATTAATTGATTTCGTTGCGAGGTTTTGACCTCTATATGAGACGTTTTTCAAAGACTGCATTCATTTTTAAAACAACCATAACCTTTATTTTATCAATAAAGGTTTTAAAAAACATTACGTAGATTATCAAATAATGATAATCTAAAATATACTGTTTACACACGACCATTAAATAATGGTTTACAATAGAAATATATTACATCGACATATGTTTCTTGAATGCAGTTTTTACACAATATCATACAAACATGGACTCCAAATCTTGTCCTTATTTTAGTATGCAACAGCGGAATCTCTTAATATTCACCTGAGAATAAACATGCTTTAAACGTCAACAAAAATGTTGGTGAGTTATAGGTTTAACCTATATATATCAAATCGTAACAATAGACCACAAGATTTCATATTTCAATACACATCCCATACATAGAGATAAAAATCATTCATATGGTGAACACCTGGTAACTGACATTAACAAGATGCATATATAATAATATCCCCATCATTCCGGGACACCCTTCGGATATGATATAAATTTCGAAGTACTAAAGCATTCGTACTTTGGATGGGGTTTGTTAGGCCTAATAGATCTATCTTTAGGATTCGCGTCAATTAGGGTGTCTGTTCCCTAATTCTTAGATTACCAGACTTAATAAAAAGGGGCATATTCGATTTCGATAATTCAACCATAGAATGTAGTTTCACGTACTTGTGTCTATTTTGTAAATCATTTATAAAACCTGCATGTATTCTCATCCCAAAAATATTAGTTTTTAAAAGTGGGACTATAACTCACTTTCACAGATATTTCCTTCCTCGGAAATAAGACTTGGCCACGGATCGATTCACGAACCTAAACAAATATGTATATATATATATCAAAGTATGATCAAAATATAATTACAACCATTTTTATTATGTTTTAAAGATTTGAGTGTATTAAGTCAGCTGTCCTCGTTAGTAACTGATGTTATGCGAGGTGTATATAAAATAGTTATTAAATTTTTGCAGGAAACACTATTAAATACGATACAATTTTGCACAAGATATTTATTTATTTATAGAATGGATATACTTAAACCTTGCTACAACACTTATAGGCAGTGTACCTAATCGTACAGTAGTGTAGTTTTTAGTAAGTCCGGTTCGTTCCACAGGGAAATCTTTAAACAAAGCTCAACGCTATATTAGTTTACTTTTATAAAAATACAAATATATATATATAAGTAATATTATTATTATAAAGGGGGGTTTTTACCGTTTAATGACCGGTTTGTCGATTTTAAAACTTTAGTCGCAGTTAAAACCTAATGTAAAATATAAAATAAATACAAGACTTAAATTAAAGCGTAAAGTAAATAACGATAATGAAATTGCGAATAATAAAATTGCGATAATTAAAAAGTACGATAAATAAAAGTGCGATTAAATAACAATAAATAAAAGTGCGATAATTAGAAGTGCAATTAAATATAAAATAAAGGAAATTAAATATGAAATAAAAGAATTATGCTTATTTAAACTTCCGTAATCATGATGTTCGACGTGTTGATTTTAGTTTTATGCCCATGGGTTAATTGTCCTTTGTCCTGGATTATTTAATATGTCCGTCTGGTTTTTGTCCATAACAGTCCATCAGTCATAAATATAAAGTGCAAGTGTCCTTGTCAAATTATTATTATACCCGAAGTTAAATATTCCAACTAATTGGGGATTCGAATTGTAACAAGGTTTTAATACTTTGTTTAATGAATACACCAGGTTATCGACTGCGTGTAAACCAAGGTTTTACCACTTTGTTAACAATTACACCAATTACTCTTGAATGTAATTTCACCCCTGTTTTGATTATTCTAGTGGCTATTAATCCATTCCCGTGTCCGGTTAAATGAACGATTATTCGTACATATAAATACCCCGCCCATCGTGTCCGATTGAGTGTATATGGTAATTTATAGGGACGCCCAATTGTAAATCTTTATATTAACATTAACAAACTTTCATTTAGTTAAACAAATATAAAGCCCATTAATAGCCCATAGTCTAGTTTCCACAAGTGTCGTTCTTTTGTCCAAACCCCAATTATGATACAAAGCCCAATTACCCAATTTTAGTAATTAGCCCAACATCATGATTACTTCGTTTTAAATAAGCATAATAATAACTTAGCTACGAGACATTAATATAAAAAGGTTGAACATAACTTACAATGATTAAAAATAGCGTAGCGTTACACGGACAGAATTTCGACTTACACCCTTACAACATTTGCTAACATACCCTTATTATTAGGATTTAAAATTAAAATTAAAATTAAAATATAAATTATATATATATATATTACGTATATATTGAGAGAGAGATTGAAAATTAGAATATGAAATTTGATCAGAATTCGGTTTGCTTTATAGCCAGGGTTGAAAATTGGGGCTCCGCGACTCGCGGCAAAAACCCCTTCAAACTCCGCGAGTCGCGGAGATAGAAATTACAGCTCACACCCTTGGAGTTTCTCTGCCGACGGTTTTATATATATAAATATAATATATATATATAATTAATATAATTAATTATATATTATATTATATTTATATACATAGTTAACTTGTAATTTTTAGTCCGTTGCGTCGAGCGTTAAGAGTTGACTCTGGTCCCGGTTCCGGATTTTCGAACGTCCTTGCGTACAATTTTATATTTTGTACTTTGCGTTTTGAATCTTGTACTCTTGTAATTTCGAGACGTTTCTTATCAATAATTGGAACCTTTTTGATTGTCTTTCGTACTTTTGAGCTTTTTGGTCGTTTGCGTCTTCAATTCGTCGAATCTGTCTTTTGTCTTCACCTTTTATTTTTTAAACGAATATCACTTGTAAATAGAACAATTGCAACTAAAAGCTTGTCTTTCTTGAGGAATAATGCTATGAAATATATGTTCGTTTTTAGCATTATCAAATATTCCCACACTTGAGCGTTGCTTGTCCTCAAGCAATATTGTCTTGAAATACTAGAATCACTTCTTTATTCTTCACACTTTGTACATCAGTGATTTCTATACGGCGGTATAAACAATGGTAGTAACGATATGGTTTACAGTCCCACATGACTATAAAAATTCAGATCCATTAAGGAAATTGGATCTTTATGAAAACATTTGATCTTTTGAAAATTAAATCTAGTTTTTACCCTAGATAAGTTTTCCGGAATAACCCTTTACCGGTGTTTGCAAAATATTTTTGTGGGTTTGGTGGGTTTCAGATTTGAAAATTTTAGCTCAAACTTGCGGTTTTGTGTCACCCACTTGCTAACCTTGTATTTGGAAAGTAACACGTCCAGTTTACTTGTTCCGTATATTACCTTTCGGCAAACTACCGTTCGGTTGTAAAGGAAAGCGTTGAACAAGCAACTGTTAAGGCAATGTCCCGTGACATGCTTTTGATTATGGTCTATAACGTGTCGGACGCAATTACTATCCTTGGTAGGAGCAATAGTAAAGCTCACCCTTATAATTTTTCGGTCTGGCACAAGGTCCTGTCTTTGACCACTATGCAACCACCGTTCTTACGGTTGACACCCGATTTGATTCAGGTGACCTAATGAATTCCAGGTGAATTCCTAGGATTTTACGTTCAATGGTAATGAACGCATTGAAAATAGGGTTTTCAGAAAACAAATCGGTTTGTAATTTTGATCAAAATATTTTATCGTTCAAGCTCGAGTTTAGATATCATTGAATTCCATGAGTTTGTAATTCTCAATCTTTAAGGTCAATCTCTAGGATTGAGTAATATCAGTCTTAAAAGCTGATTTTTAATCTTTAAGGAGATTATCCTTTCTGGGGATCTGATTCATTAGTCTTATCAAGCTAATTTGCACGGTGCCCCCCCATTGTACGAGATAAATCCTTCTCATGGTTAGGATAAATCTGACCACTTGGCGACCCTGTTTTATGCTGAGGTCCGTGGATTTCCTGCTGATTTTAGAGATGACTTTTCTAGATTTTTCGTCAACCTACAGCTGGTCTGGACGACAACTTCATGACCTAAATCAAGAAGCGCGTGTCTTTTTCGGAAGACTTTACTTCCTTTTAATGATGGAATTGATTCATCGTGTAGATCCATCTCTTCTTTTCTTTCATCGGGTAAAACAGTTTAGTTTAGTCCAAAGCAAAAGTATTTTCAGTTATTTGTTACAGATATATGTGACATATGTTTAAAATAACTTGGTAAATTTTCCCACACTTGGCTTTTATTTTCCTTTTTATCGTCCTCTATTCCATTTTAAATGATTTTTAACATTTTAGTTTGTTTCTCAATTTATGTCCTTTCCGAGGTAACAATAATTTCGGTGTTAAAACCTAGTTTTATCGTTCATAAATATGTATAAACATGATTTTGAATTCATTTAATTGAAAATTTTGAAAAATTTTACTAGAATTGGGTAGTCAGTATATAAGACTAGGGCTGTTCTTTTTTATCAGAGAGCACTAGATTCTAATACAACTACTGCTTTACTAGTATTTTTAATGGTAACCAAGTGTTTAATATAAAAATTTTAAAAATCCGAAAGAATTTAACCCCTTCCCACACTTAAGATCTTGCAATGCCCTCATTTGCAAGAAATCAGTAACAATTTAAATTATTGAGGGTGATTAGTGTGAAAATGATTAAATTTTTACCAAAGTTTCCAAATATATTGGCGTTTGTTTGCTGAATGATAAATGGTGCACATCATTTGTTCATTCCGTCTTGTTGTTATTTCACATATATTTTGCATCTTGTCGTCAAAATTAGTTGCTTTTGCTGAACTTAATGCCAGTCTTTGAAAATGCGTTGTTTTACCCTGTTGTGTACATAAGATAAACTGCAAACATATATACATATTTTTGAAATTTGGTATATTACCCCACATTCAAAAATTATTAAAATCTAAGAATAAAAGTTAGATAATTATAAAAATGATTACAATATTAACAAAAGTATTAAACATATCAATAATTACAAATTACAAAATAAAAAAAATAATAAGTAAACTAAGGATGATATTGGTACCAATAGGGGTTCCAGGCATAACCATAAGTGCTATAGAATGCTTCGGCAGGGTCATACGTAGGATATGGTGGCTGCATCTCTATCGACCAAGGAGGGAAGACGGGTTTCGGTGTAGGAATATAGTTTCTACCTATATGTTGGCAATGCGCTATGATCTGGTTCTGATGAACTTGCCAATCTTCAAATGCTCTCTGTCTAGCATTTTCGTATTCCTGAGAAGCTATAAACCTATGCATTTCTTGCATCTCATTCCCCCCTCCTACATTACCTTGCTCCTGGTTTCTCTCCACCTGTGGATGTCTACCATGGTATCATACTGCGGCGTTATTTCGCCGCTTCAAAACTTTCGCACCATGGTATACATTTAAACCTATAGTATCGCGGGGTTCCGGCTCTTCTAGTAATAATCCCCCCCGACTTATATCCACACCGAGATATTCACCAATCAAAGTAATAAAAATACCACCTCCTATTATGCTATGTGGACGCATCCCCCGAACCATAGCTGATAAATAATAACCCACACAATATGGTATACTTACAGCGCTGTGTGGGTCTCGAATACACATATGGTAAAACAAATCTTGTTCATTTACCTTTTCTTTGTTTTTACCCCTTTGTGTAATCGAATTAGCTAAAAACCTATGTATTACTCTTAATTCGGCTCTATCTATATCTAAATAAGAGTAGTTTCCCCCTTTGAAACGGTGATGGCTTGTCATTTGACTCCACACACCGTGTGTATCAAAATTCTCATCTATCTTTCTACCGTTTAGTATCAATCCTCTACAATCGGCAGACGCTAACTCCTCAGGCGTATATATACGTAAAGCCTGAGCCATGTCCAGTAAAGACATGTGGCGCATCGAACCGCCTAACAAAAATCTAATAAAAGAACGATCGGTTAAACTAGCTACCCGATCATTCAACTCTATACTACATAACAACTCTTCACACCATACTTTATATACAGGTCTGCGTATGGTGAATAAACATATCCAGTCATTAAAAGAAGAATTACCATACCTTTGTACAAGTAATTCCCTAATTGGCCCGGCCAATTCTACAGCTTCTAAGGGTCCCCATTCTATGACCCTCGGTACCTCAACAACCTTAGAGTGAAGAGTATGCAAACCCCGTTGATATTTTGGATAATCTATCCAAAGTCTGTCAAATCTCAGGTTCGGGTGCAACTGTTCCAAGTGCATATCTGAAAAGGTCATGACCGGATGAGGTACATCCTGCTTGTAGTAGTTATCCACCTCCTGTTGTTCCAAATTCTCGGCAGGAGCATTGCGGGCTTGGGATGAAGATTCACCCCTTTCATTCTGCAAAACACATCAAACACAAATTTTGTGCATCCAAATATGCATTAGTGTCAGCAAAATCATCAATCAAAATAATTACAATGACATTATCAATTTATATCAAACTTAAGCTTATTTTCACATTTTTATCAAATCTACACTTTTTCAAATAAGCATATACGAAAATTTTCGCCAAGTTCATAAGCATTCAACTCAAATAACATGTCAAAATAATCATTACTAGCAATTAAACAAGTCTCAAATGGCATTATCTTTCAAAAATCAAGTTCATGAATTTTGGACTTGAAAAAGTCCACTTTAATTCTCAAAATCATGTTTAGGCTCAAAGTTTGGATCATTTAATTACCTAGACATGTTACACTACTCAATTTAGCAACAATTCATGACAAAAATCGGCCATAACCTGTTTATATCAAAAAGCCCCAAATTGCTCAAGAACACAAACCCTAGATTATTCAAAATTTGAAGTTTAAGGCTTCTAATCATGTTAAACAGCATCAATCTAGGTTATACAAGCATAATACATAAACAATTTAAGTCTAATTACACTAAAAAGCATCAAAATCAAATTGGGGAAAAATTAGCTCAAGAACACCTAATTTCGAATTAATGGTGTTTAGGTGTAGAAATTTACCGTTTTTCTTGAGTAATTCTTAGATAGCATCCTTCTCAACATGATTTTAGCAAAAAATTTGGTGATTAACGGTTAAAAATTGGGATTTTTGGGGTGTTTTTCTCGGGTTTTTCGGGGTGTTTTTCGCAGTTTGTTCGCAGTGTTTTTGTGTGGGGGAGGTAAACTGATCGTGCAGCTCTTTTATTTTTTTTCTGATTTTTGATCCCTCCGCGACTCGCGGAGGTTTTGTACTTCAAACTCCGCGAGTCGCGGAGTTTATTCTTTTTTTTTTTTTTTTTTTTTTTTTTATAATCTTTAACTTCTTAAAACAATTTAGTAATTAATTTTAAAATTTTGTTTCCCTTGTTATTTAGGACGAGGTCGTTTCGGATCGATGTCCTAGTCCGTCCTTCGACAAAATTTTAAAATTTGTCTTTTTGTAGCGATTGTTTTAAAAGCTAAGATTTTTGGGTTTTTTTTTCAATGTTTTTGGCATACTTTAAATTAATAAGATTAAAAATAATGATAATAAAAGTTCTCGTCCCTCCCTCGGGTAAAGCAATTTCGGTTCAAAGACCTAGTCTTCAACTTACGACGAATTTTAAAAATCATATTCTTAACTTAATGAGATAAAGTAAATTTTTGTTTTTAAATTCACACAACTTAAATATAAAATTCAAAATTAATATTAAAAATTCACACCAAACTTAAAATTTGAAATGCATAAAATTAAAAATTTATATTTTAAAAATTAAAAATTCACACCAAACTTAATTTAAAAATTCATATTATAAATATCAAACTTATATTAATTTTTCAAATATTTACAATTTTAAATATATTGTTTTTACAAAGTTTACAATATTAATTTAAGATTTAAATATTAAGATTAAAAACATGGTAAAAATAAAATTAAAAATCTTTTTTTTTCTTTTTATCCCACTTTAATCAATCAAATATTATCAAAAATATGCGCCCCTCTTTTCGGTAAAGTAATTTCGGTTCCAAGACCTAATTTAACTCATGACGAATTTTTGAAATATTTTGGGTTGATTGATTAAAGATATTTATACCTTAAGAATAAACGTTAAATTTCGCAGTGATGTAAAATTTTTTTGAATGATATCAATAATTTCGGTCGCCAAACCTAATTTTATTTAATACCAATTTAATACTTTTTAGCGAACAAATTAGCGTTTATTATCAAAAGGTTAAAAATAAAAATAGAAACTAAAAACTGTACAGACATACCTGTGAAATAGATTTCTTAGTTATATGATCTATTATATTCATAAGATAGTCGGTTTAATTGATTTTCCATGGCTGCATAGGCGTAACCTCGAGCATTCAGTGTCTTTTCTTCTAAACATATGAACGGTCCGTCTCTGCATAAAGTAACAAATTCGGTATTTGAATAGGTTTGATTATTTGAACATTTACCTCCATGTGACCATTTTCCGCATTTGTGACATCTTTCTAGGTGTCGTGCTCTTCTTTTTGCTGCGGATTTTGATTTTCCTTTACCAAATTGTAACTTATTATCTTCGCATCTGGATCCTTTTCTAACTCCGTCCATTCTTTCTCTGATTACTGATACTAATTCACTCGGTAGTATGTCATTATTTCTTTTAGTGATCAAAGCGTGTAGCATTAGACCATGGTTTAGTTCACAGGCAGTCTTCATTTCGTAAAAACCTAAAAAAAATAAAAATTCAGAATGGGGGGAGAAGACTAGTTCTTTAGGGTCTGCTAGGGAAAGACCATACGTGTTCCATTTTCGAGAACTACACGAAAACAGACAATCTAACTCTAACAGAAATACATATTATCCTTTAAAGACTTGATTCTCCCCACACTTAGTTAGCTGTGGTGTCGAAATTGTGATTAACTTCGTTGTCGACTTCCATCGGACTATGTATGTAATGTTTAACTCTGTGACCATTAACTTTAAATTCAATCCCATTTGAATTTATTAATTCTATCGTTCCGTATGGGAAAACTCTTTTGACTATGAATGGTCCAGACCATCTTGATTTCAATTTTCCAGGAAATAGCTTGAATCGTGAATTGAAAAGAAGAACTCTGTCTCCTTCTTTAAATTCCTTTGAACTTCTGATTCTTTTATCATGCCATTTCTTCGTTCTTTCTTTATAGATTAACGAATTTTCGTATGCTTCATGTCTTAACTCTTCTAATTCGTTTAGTTGACTTAATCGTAGTCGTCCGGCTTCATGTAAATCAAGATTACATGTCTTCAAGGCCCAAAATGCTTTGTGTTCAATTTCTACTGGAAGATGACATGCTTTTCCATAAACAAGTCTAAAAGGTGTGGTTCCAATTGGAGTTTTGTAGGCTGTTCTAAAAGCCCAGAGTGCATCCTCCAATTTAATGGACCATTCCTTTGGATTTGATCCTACGGTTTTCTCTAGAATACGTTTTAAAGCTCGGTTGGTATTTTCAACTTGTCCACTTGTTTGTGGATGATATGCGGTGGAGATTTTATGAGTTACTCCATATCTTTTAAGAACTTTCTCAAGTTGATTATTACAAAAATGAGTTCCCCGATCACTTATTAAAGCTTTCGGTGTTCCAAACCTTGCAAAAAGACGTTTTAAAAAGTTGACTACAACTCGTGCATCGTTAGTTGGGAGAGCTTGTGCTTCCGCCCATTTAGATACATAATCAATGGCTACGAGTATATATAGATTATTATGAGATTTTGGAAATGGACCCATAAAGTCAATACCCCAAATGTCAAATACTTCACATACTTGGATGACATTTTGTGGCATTTCATCACGTTGACTTATTTTTCCGGCCCTTTGACATGCATCACAGGATTTGCAAAGAAGGTGTGCGTCTTTGTAAATTGTAGGCCAATAGAATCCAGCTTCATAAACTTTTCTTGCTGTTACTTGAGGCCCATAATGCCCTCCTGTTGGTCCTGTGTGACAATGGTTTAAAATTTTACTAGCTTCATCTCCAAATACACATCGGCGTATTATTCCATCAGGACAACTTTTAAACAGATGTGGATCTTCCCAGAAATAGTGTTTTATATCACTGAAGAATTTCTTTCGTCTTTGGTACGATAATCCTTTTTCAAGGAATCCACAAACTAAGTAGTTTGCATAGTCTGCAAACCATGGGATTTCTTTATAATCTATCTTCAATAGATATTCATCAGGAAAGTTGTCTTGTATGGCCGATTCATTTAGAACTTCTAATTCAGGATTTTCAAGACGAGAAAGATGATCAGCGGCGAGATTTTCTGCTCCTCTTTTATCTCGGATTTCAATATCAAACTCTTGTAAGAGTAAGATCCAACGGATTAATCTTGGTTTAGCATCTTGTTTTGAAAATAGGTATCTAAGAGCAGAATGGTCGGTATAGACCACCGTTTTTGCTAGAACGAGATATGATCGAAATTTGTCAAAAGCAAAGACAATAGCAAGGAGTTCTTTTTCAGTAGTTGTATAGTTCGTTTGTGCTCCTTGTAATGTCTTACTAGCATAATATATAGGTTGAAATCGTTTTTCAATCCTTTGTCCTAAAACGGCTCCCATTGCAAAATCACTTGCATCGCACATTAGTTCAAATGGTAGATTCCAATTTGGTGTTATCATGATCGGTGCATTAGTGAGTTTTTCTTTAAGAATATTAAAAGATTTGATACATTCATCTGAAAAGATGAATGGCGCATCCTTTTCTAGGAGTTTATTCATAGGAGTGGCGATTTTAGAAAAATCTTTTATGAAACGTCGGTAAAAACCGGCATGCCCTAGAAAACTCCTAACTCCTCTAACGTTGGTGGGATGTGGAAGTTTAGCAATTACATCTACTTTAGCTCTATCCACTTCAATTCCTTCTTTTGAAATTTTATGTCCAAGAACGATGCCTTCTTTAACCATGAAATGGCATTTCTCCCAATTAAGTACTAGATTTGATTTTTCGCATCTAATTAGCATTCGTTCCAGATTAACTAGACATGATTTAAATGTATCACCGAAGACTGAAAAGTCATCCATGAATACTTCCATGCATTCTTCTATCATGTCGTGAAAAATCGCCATCATACACCTTTGAAAGGTTGCAGGGGCGTTACAAAGTCCAAATGGCATGCGTTTGTAAGCAAAAGTACCATAAGGGCACGTGAATGTGGTTTTCTCTTGATCTTCGGGTGCTATTGGAATTTGAAAATATCCGGAAAATCCATCTAGAAAACAATAGTAACTATTTCCGGCTAATCTTTCCAACATTTGATCTATGAAAGGTAAGGGAAAGTGATCTTTTCTGGTGGCGTCATTTAATTTTCTATAATCAATACATACACGCCATCCTGTTACAGTCCTAGTAGGAATAAGCTCATTTTTCTCATTTGTAATGACAGTCATGCCACCCTTCTTAGGTACGCATTGAACTGGGCTTACCCATGGACTATCAGAGATTGGATAAATCAAACCTGCATCTAGCAGTTTAATAATCTCTTTCTTAACTACATCTTGCATATTAGGATTTAGTCTTCGTTGGCGTTGCACATACGTTTTATGACCTTCTTCCATAAGGATTTTATGTGTGCAATACGAAGGACTTATTCCTTTAATATCATGAATCTTCCATGCAATGGCTGGTTTATGAGCTTTCAACACAGAAATGAGTTGTGATTTTTCATTTTCAGTAAGAGAAGACGATATTATTACAGGTAATTCAGATTCACCATGTAAATAAGCGTATTCTAAATGGTTTGGAAGTGGCTTTAACTCTAATTTCGGAGGTTCTTCTATCGATGATTTATATCGATATCTGTCTTCTTCTTTTAGCATTTGAATTTCTTCTGTTGTTGGTTCATATCCATTAGCTATAAGTGTAGCTAACATTTCAGCTTCATCAATTGGTTCATTACCTTCTCCTAAAGAACATTCTCCTGTTCCTTGTAATTCTGGAAATTCTTCTAATAATTCTGCATGTGCATCTATAGTTTGAATATAATAACATGTATCATCTGCAGATTGTGGTTGTTGCATTGCTCTATCAACTGAAAAGGTAACACTCTCATCCTCTATACTTAGGGTCAGTTTCTTACCGAACACGTCTATCATTGCTTTAGCCGTGTTTAAGAATGGTCTTCCTAATATGAGAGGAACTTGAGAGTCTTCTTCCATGTCCAAAACAACAAAATCTACTGGAAATACTAAAGTACCAACTTTAACTAGCATGTTCTCCATTATCCCTCTAGGATATTTTACTGATCGGTCGGCTAGTTGTATGCTTATTCTGGTTGGTTTCAATTCTCCAAGGTCTAGTTTAGCGTATAGTGAATACGGCATTAGATTTATACTAGCACCTAAGTCTGCCAATGCTTCTATTGAACTAAGACTACCCAGAAAACATGGAATTGTGAAACTTCCTGGATCAGATAATTTTTCTGGTATCTTATTCAACAGCACTGCTGAACAATTAGCATTCATAGTAACAGCCGAGAGTTCTTCCATTTTCTTTCTATTTGTGATTAGATCTTTCAAGAATTTAGCATATCTAGGCATTCCTGAAATCACATCAATGAAAGGAAGATTTACATTTATCTGTTTAAACATATCCAAGAATTTGGATTGCTCGGCTTCAAGTTTTTCCTTCTTCATTTTACTCGGGTAAGGAAGTGGTGGTTGGTATGGTTTAACATAAGGTTTATCCTTAACTGTGTTATCTTCATTAACCTTTTCAACTACCGGTTTTTTTTCCTTATCTTGATCAGGTTGTGGTTCTTGTGGAGTAAGAATAGTTTCATCAGAAGTTACAGGTATTTCAGGTGGTTTAAGTGTTGTACCACTTCTTGTGGTAATGGCCTTAGCTGTTTCATTCCGGGGGTTAGCATTTGTATCACTAGGTAGACTTCCCGGTTTTCTTTCACCTATCAACCTTGCTAGGTTACTCACTTCTTGTTCCAGATTTTGAATAGAAGCTTGTTGATTTCTAAATGCTTGAGCATTTTGTTCATTAGTTTGTTTCTGAGATGTGAAAAACTGCGTTTGAGTTTCAACTAGCTTCGTCATCATATCTTCTAAATTCGGCTTTTTATCATCGGTTTGTTGTGGTGGTTTGTTTTGAAAATTCGGTCTTTGCTGATTGTAAGTATTATTGGATACTTGTTGATTGCTAGGACCTTGTTGGTTGTTGTATGGAATATTTCAGTTATAATTCTGGTTTTGATTGTAAATCGGTCTTGGCGGTTGATAATTATTATGATAATTATTTCCAGGCCTTTGGTTTATGTATGAAATATTCTCTCTTTGTTCCATTGTTAATTCAATACTGAGACAATCTTTTGTCAAATGTGGTCCTCCACACTGCTCACAACTAATTCGTATTGAGTGAATATCTTTAGTCATCTTTTCCATTCGTCTCTCGAAAGCATCTATCTTTGCGGAAATGGAATCTAAGTCATGGCTAGAATCGGCTCTAGCTGCTTTAGATGATCTAATGATATCTTTTTCTTGGTGCCACTCATGTGAGTGGGAAGCAGTGTTATCAATAATTTTGTAAGCATCAGTTTCGGTTTTCTTCATAATAGAACCACCAGCTGCTATATCTATATCTTTCCTTGTAGTGATGTCGCATCCTCGGTAGAATATTTGTACTATTTGACAGGTGTCTAAACCATGTTGCGGACATCCTCTTAATAACTTTCCATATCTTGTCCACGCCTCATATAGAGTTTCATTTGGCTTCTGTGTGAACGTAACAATTTCTGCTTGAAGTCTTACGGCTTTAGATGCAGGAAAGAATTGTTTAAGAAATTTGTCAATTAAAACATCCCATGTATCGATCGCCCCTTCAGGTAACGATTCCAACCAATCTTTGGCTTCTCCCTTTAAAGTCCAGGGAAATAACATGAGATATATCTGTTCATCCTCCACTTCTCGGATTTTAAATAGTGTGCAGATCCTATTAAAGGTACGTAGATGTTCATTTGGATCTTCCTTCGGCGCACCACTAAATTGGCATTGATTAGTCACCATGTGTAGAATTTGTCCTTTGATTTCATAATCTGGCGCATTAATGTCTGGATGAGTAATTGCGTGACCTTGGCCAGTGCGTTTAGCTCTCATTCGGTCTTCCATACTTAAAGGTTCCAGATTCTCCATAATTGAATTTGTTGAATCGGTATCACTAGATGATTCTGATTTAATGGTTCGTTCCTCAACAATCTCTGTTTGAATGATTGGTGGTTCCGGAGGAAAGTTTAATGGTTCAGGATCTACGAACCGTTCCTGAATATTTTCTGGATTCTCAATTTTGAGGTCGGGTTCAAAAAATGGATTATTGGAAATTTGAACTGAAGTACTTGGTCGACTGGATGACGATTCTAAAGAAAAATCAACGGCGGTTATATTTGTTAAACGATGTCTTGATCTAGTTACAGGTGGTGAACGTACAAAAGGTGATGAACGTCTTGCTCGGTGCATTCACTGAATATCCTATTAGTTTTAAAAAGGAAAGAAAAATTATAATAAATTATCCAATCAATAGACTTTTCTGATTTTGCCCACGTTTCGAATGGCCAAAAGATGCAGCAGAGGGGCAGGATTCGTTTGGTCTCAATATAATTGAGGACTGTTTGGCTCCAATAACCCGGTCCACGTACAAATCCAACTATTACTACGAACCAGAAAATTTTGATGTCTATTAATTTAACCACTTAAAATAAATTTTCGTTATTTTAAGAAATTTAGATAAGAAGTAGAATAAAAATCTATGTCCTAAAACTAGAATAGCGAGAAATAAGAGAGAAAAAGAGTTCGTCGAAAAAGGTTGAAAAAGAAAAAATGGTTGAAAAATAAAAGGTGACGGAAAAATAAAAGAAACTTATCAAAACTTAAAAATACTTAACTAATCTAACCTTATTACTACAACTAACTTAAAATTATAATCGCAAATTGAAATTACTAATTGGAATGATAATTGGTACATAGTAAAAGGTGTCTAAAAATATTAAAGCTTACAAGAAAAACTAAATCCCAAATGGAAATAATTTAAAAAGAAACTAAAACTTAAAAAGGCGTCGCAAAATTCTAAAGCACCTAAATCTTAGTCTAAAGAAAAAGCACTTAAGGAATTCTACGGCAAAGCCTAAAAATCTAGGAGTAAAAATAACTATAGCAAAAAACTAAGTTTAAAATTAAATATGAGCTAAAAATACAAATATTACGCTACAACGATTAAAAAGGGACAAAATATAAAAATATACAAAAAGTTGTAAAAAGTACAATATTTATAAAAATATTATTTTTATATTATTTTTTTTTATAAAACTACTAATTTTACAATTTAATAAAACTAATTTAACTAAAATATATAAATAAAATAAAAAGTAAAAATAAAAATAAAACTAATAATAATAATAATAATTAAGGTTTAAATAATAATAATAATAAATTAAAACCCGTAATTAATGCAGTTTTAGGGCTTCCTGTGCGCGTGTCAGAGTAGCTCCGCGAGTCGCGGCAATTAAAGAAGAAAACCCCGCGAGTCGCGGGGTTCAGAATTTCAGCTGACAGGTTTGAAATTTTTACGCGTTTTTCTTTATTTATTTATTTTTTATTTTATTTTATGTTTTCTGTTTTTTTAGATAAATAAAAGATTTTAAAATAAAACTTATATTTTTATAAACTAAAATAGAAATAAAGAAACTTATAAAACTTAAATATTTAACAAAATCTTAAAAATACTTATATTTTTTTTTCTTTTTATATTTTTGAATAATTAAAACGTATTTTTACAAAAAGCGAATTTTAATAAAAGTAAAAAAAAAATCTTTTTTTTATTAGCGTTGCGCTTCCGGCTTTTAAGATAGTTCCCCGGCAGCGGCGCCAAAAATACTTGATGTTATGCGAGGTGTATATAAAATAGTTATTAAATTTTTGCAGGAAACACTATTAAATACGATACAATTTTGCACAAGATATTTATTTATTTATAGAATGGATATACTTAAACCTTGCTACAACACTTATAGGCAGTGTACCTAATCGTACAGTAGTGTAGTTTTTAGTAAGTCCGGTTCGTTCCACAGGGAAATCTTTAAACAAAGCTCAACGCTATATTAGTTTACTTTTATAAAAATACAAATATATATATAAGTAATATTATTATTATAAAGGGGGGTTTTTACCGTTTAATGACCGGTTTGTCGATTTTAAAACTTTAGTCGCAGTTAAAACCTAATGTAAAATATAAAATAAATACAAGACTTAAATTAAAGCGTAAAGTAAATAACGATAATGAAATTGCGAATAATAAAATTGCGATAATTAAAAAGTACGATAAATAAAAGTGCGATTAAATAACAATAAATAAAAGTGCGATAATTAGAAGTGCAATTAAATATAAAATAAAGGAAATTAAATATGAAATAAAAGAATTATGCTTATTTAAACTTCCGTAATCATGATGTTCGACGTGTTGATTTTAGTTTTATGCCCATGGGTTAATTGTCCTTTGTCCTGGATTATTTAATATGTCCGTCTGGTTTTTGTCCATAACAGTCCATCAGTCATAAATATAAAGTGCAAGTGTCCTTGTCAAATTATTATTATACCCGAAGTTAAATATTCCAACTAATTGGGGATTCGAATTGTAACAAGGTTTTAATACTTTGTTTAATGAATACACCAGGTTATCGACTGCGTGTAAACCAAGGTTTTACCACTTTGTTAACAATTACACCAATTACTCTTGAATGTAATTTCACCCCTGTTTTGATTATTCTAGTGGCTATTAATCCATTCCCGTGTCCGGTTAAATGAACGATTATTCGTACATATAAATACCCCGCCCATCGTGTCCGATTGAGTGTATATGGTAATTTATAGGGACGCCCAATTGTAAATCTTTATATTAACATTAACAAACTTTCATTTAGTTAAACAAATATAAAGCCCATTAATAGCCCATAGTCTAGTTTCCACAAGTGTCGTTCTTTTGTCCAAACCCCAATTATGATACAAAGCCCAATTACCCAATTTTAGTAATTAGCCCAACATCATGATTACTTCATTTTAAATAAGCATAATAATAACTTAGCTACGAGACATTAATATAAAAAGGTTGAACATAACTTACAATGATTAAAAATAGCGTAGCGTTACACGGACAGAATTTCGACTTACACCCTTACAACATTTGCTAACATACCCTTATTATTAGGATTTAAAATTAAAATTAAAATTAAAATATAAATTATATATATATATATTACGTATATATTGAGAGAGAGATTGAAAATTAGAATATGAAATTTGATCAGAATTCGGTTTGCTTTATAGCCAGGGTTGAAAATTGGGGCTCCGCGACTCGCGGCAAAAACCCCTTCAAACTCCGCGAGTCGCGGAGATAGAAATTACAGCTCACACCCTTGGAGTTTCTCTGCCGACGGTTTTATATATATAAATATAATATATATATATAATTAATATAATTAATTATATATTATATTATATTTATATACATAGTTAACTTGTAATTTTTAGTCCGTTGCGTCGAGCGTTAAGAGTTGACTCTGGTCCCGGTTCCGGATTTTCGAACGTCCTTGCGTACAATTTTATATTTTGTACTTTGCGTTTTGAATCTTGTACTCTTGTAATTTCGAGACGTTTCTTATCAATAATTGGAACCTTTTTGATTGTCTTTCGTACTTTTGAGCTTTTTGGTCGTTTGCGTCTTCAATTCGTCGAATCTGTCTTTTGTCTTCACCTTTTATTTTTTAAACGAATATCACTTGTAAATAGAACAATTGCAACTAAAAGCTTGTCTTTCTTGAGGAATAATGCTATGAAATATATGTTCGTTTTTAGCATTATCAGTAACCTACAACTAGTTATCCAAAGTTAGATGTACAGAAATAAATCGATATATATATTATCTTGAATCAATCCATGACCCAGTGTATACACGTCTCAGGCTAGATCACAACTCAAAGTATATATATTTTTGGAATCAACCTCAACCCTGTATAGCTAACTCCAACATTACTGCATATAGAGTGTCTATGGTTGTTCCAAATAATATATATACATGGGTCGATATGATATGTCAAAACATTTGCATACATGTCTATGGTATCCCAAGATTACATAATATATTAGAATACATGTATAATACAATATAAGTTAGCTAGGATATGATTTGTATAGATTCGTTAGTCGTTACATGTAAGTGTTGTTTTGAAACCTTTAAGTTAACGATCTCAATTAATGTTGTTAACCCAATGTTTATTATATCAAATGAGATGTTAAATTATTATATTATCATGATATTATGATGTATGAATATCTTTTAATATGATATATACATTAAAATATCGTTACAACTATAATCGTTACATATAAGTCTCGTTTCGTAATTCTTGAGTAGTAGTCTTATTTTTACATATGTAGTTCATTATTAACACACTTAATGATATATTTAAATATCATTTTATCATGTTAAATATAGTGTATCAATATCTTAATATGATACATATGTATTTAGTAGACGTTATCATAACGATAATCGTTATACATATCATTTCGAGTTTCTTAACTTAGTAATCTCATTTCTTATGTATATCACACATTGTTAATATATTTAGTGAGATACTTACTCATCATAATATTATGTCAACCATATATATGTATATATGTCTATATATACCACAACATGTAGTTTTTACAATTTTGTAACGTTCGTGAATCGTCGGTCAACTTGGGTGATCAATTGTCTATATGAAACTTATTTCATTTAATCAAGTCTTAACAAGTTTGATTGCTTAACACGTTGGAAACATTTAGTCATGTAAATATCAATCTCAATTAATATATATAAACATGGAAAAGTTCGGGTCACTACATGTTGACTTTTTCGTTGACTTTGACTTAACCAAAGTTGACTTTCATTCAAATTTAACCAAATATTTATGCAATTGTTCTAACGTGCTTTTATATTTGTATCTTGCATGAAACTTGAAAATTTGACTCACATGCTATATTAATCGAGTCGTAATGAGCCATAGGAATAATTGAACACTTTAACCGACCGTGTTTACCGATATTGATACAACCTATTGTTTAGGTCGAGACTAGCATTTTTTCTTGCACACGTTTACTTTGTGAAGTACATTTACCTTCGTGCACTCAAGGTGAGATCATAGTCCCACTTTTACTCTTTTAAACGTACATTTGGGATGAGAAAACATAGACGTTTCATTTTACAAAGTGAACACAAGTACGGAAACAAACATTCTACGTACGAGTTAGAACAAAAATCCTCAATTCGATTATCATTAGTTACACTTGCCGGGTGTAAGCAAGAACTTATGTTGTATGGCCATATGGGTTTGACAAACCCTCATTCGGACGGTTCGCTACCGTTATTCGGATGAAATATATTTTCAAGAAACAGTGTAGGTTCTAACACTATGTGTATGGGGTTCGTGGATAGTTAAGCCTTGATAATTGGGTGCTCGTGATAACAATTTTTAGAATAGTTTACTATTATTTCAACGTTATAAATCTTGTGGTTCATTTGTACTTACTCACTTACTTACTTAAACCTATGATTTCACCAACGTTTTTGTTGACAGATTTCTATGTTTTTCTCAGGTCCTTGAATATTAGGTGTTACATGCTTCCGCTCACTATTTTTGATAATTTCTTGGATGTCGAGTATACATGCATACATGGAGCATCTTTTGACTTACTTTTAAATCGTGTCGCATAGGTTTCATTTGTACGTTAAACGTTGTAATGTAACTAGTCATTGAACTACTTTTGTAAGTTTGAAACATCTTTACATTTGAAATGAATGCGACACATTTTTGGTCAAAGGTCATTTTAAAGACTTATGACCACGTAACGGGACTTAAGTAGACGGCGTCGTCAATGATGATTTTGTCGGGTCGCTACAGATGGTATTAGAGCGTTGGTTGTAAGGATTTAGAGTTCATTGTTGTCAACCCCTAGTCATAGGGTACATTAGTGAGTCTAGACTACAATCGACATATAGACTTGAAGTAGGAATTACTTGACTACTTGTGCATTTATACTCGAACTCTTCTATTCGTATCTAACTCTTATTTCATCTTAATCTCACGTAGTTTAATTTGATTGACACGCCACCTTGACTTTATGAGGTAATGTCGAATGCACATATGAATTAGGGTAATATAATTTCTGGGATTATATTACGGTGACTCATATGGACGTTTCGACATTATAACATAAATAATTTAGGGCGAGTCATGGAAAATTTTTTATCTTTATTTCATATCACGATTAGTATTATTGAGAATACTAATCAACGATATTCTTGTGTCTTGAAGGAACAATGCCTCCTCGCCGAGTTCCACGCAATGAAACTCCCGAACAAGCTCTTCAACGAATGATAGCCACCGCCGTAGATGAAATGTCCCATTCTTATTGATTAAAAATGTTCCATATTAATTGATTTCGTTGCGAGGTTTTGACCTCTATATGAGACATTTTTCAAAGACTGAATTCATTTTAAAACAAACCATAACCTTTATTTCATCAATAAAGGTTTAAAAAGCTTTACGTAGATTATCAAATAATGATAATCTAAAATATCCTGTTTACACACGACCATTACATAATGGTTTACAATACAAATATGTTACAACAAAATAAGTTTCTTGAATGCAGTTTTTACACAATATCATACAAGCATGGACTCCAAATCTCGTCCTTATTTAAGTATGCGACAGCGGAAGCTCTTAATAATCACCTGAGAATAAACATGCTTAAAACGTCAACAAAAATGTTGGTGAGTTATAGGTTTAACCTATATATATCAAATCATAATAATAGACCACAAGATTTCATATTTCAATACACATCCCATACATAGAGATAAAAATCATTCATATGGTGAACACCTGGTAACCGACATTAACAAGATGCATATATAAGAATATCCCCATCATTCCGGGACACCCTTCGGATATGATATAAATTTCGAAGTACTAAAGCATCTGGTACTTTGGATGGGGTTTGTTAGGCCCAATAGATCTATCTTAAGGATTCGCGTCAATTAGGGTGTCTGTTCCCTAATTCTTAGATTACCAGACTTAATAAAAAGGGGCATATTCAATTTTGATAATTCAACCATAGAATGTAGTTTCACGTACTTGTATCTATTTTGTAAGTCATTTATAAAACCTGCATGTATTCTCATCCCAAAAATATTAGATTTTAAAAGTGGGACTATAATTCACTTTCACAGATTTTTACTTCGTCGGGAAGTAAGACTTGGCCACTGGTTGATTCACGAACCTATAACAATATATACATATATCAAAGTATGTTCAAAATATATTTACAACACTTTTAATATATTTTGTTGTTTTAAGTTTATTAAGTCAGCTGTCCTCGTTAGTAACCTACAACTAGTTGTCCACAGTTAGATGTACAGAAATAAATCGATAAATATTATCTTGAATCAATCCACGACCCAGTGTATACGTATCTCAGTATTGATCACAACTCAAACTATATATATTTTGGAATCAACCTCAACCCTGTATAGCTAACTCCAACATTCACATATAGAGTGTCTATGGTTGTTCCGAAATATATATAGATGTGTCGACATGATAGGTCGAAACATTGTATACGTGTCTATGGTATCTCAAGATTACATAATATACAATACAAGTTGATTAAGTTATGGTTGGAATAGATTTGTTACTAATTTTCACGTAGCTAAAATGAGAAAAATTATCCAATCTTGTTTTACCCATAACTTCTTCATTTTAAATCCGTTTTGAGTGAATCAAATTGCTATGGTTTCATATTGAACTCTATTTTATGAATCTAAACAGAAAAAATATAGGTTTATAGTCAGAAAAATAAGTTACAAGTCGTTTTTGTAAAGGTAGTCATTTCAGTCGAAAGAACGACGTCTAGATGACCATTTTAGAAAACATACTTCCACTTTGAGTTTAACCATAATTTTTGGATATAGTTTCATGTTCATAATAAAAATCATTTTCTCAGAATAACAACTTTTAAATCAAAGTTTATCATAGTTTTTAATTAACTAACCCAAAACAGCCCGCGGTGTTACTACGACGGCGTAAATCCGGTTTTACGGTATTTTTCGTGTTTCCAGGTTTCAAATCATTAAGTTAGCATATCATATAGATATATAACATGTGTTTAGTTAGAATTAACTAAACTATGTTCTAGTGATTACAAGTTTAAACCTTCGAATAAGATAGCTTTATATGTATGAATCGAATGATGTTATGAACATCATTACTACCTTAAGTTCCTTGGATAAACCTACTGGAAAAGAGAAAAATGGATCTAGCTTCAACGGATCCTTGGATGGCTCGAAGTTCTTGAAGCAGAATCATGACACGAAAACAAGTTCAAGTAAGATCATCACTTGAAATAAGATTGTTATAGTTATAGAAATTGAACCAAAGTTTGAATATGATTATTACCTTGTATTAGAATGATAACCTACTGTAAGAAACAAAGATTTCTTGAGGTTGGATGATCACCTTACAAGATTGGAAGTGAGCTAGCAAACTTGAAAGTATTCTTGATTTTTTGTAACTAGAACTTGTAGAATATATGAAGAACACTTAGAACTTGAAGATAGAACTTGAGAGAGATCAATTAGATGAAGAAAATTGAAGAATGAAAGTGTTTGTAGGTGTTTTTGGTCGTTGGTGTATGGATTAGATATAAAGGATATGTAATTTTGTTTTCATGTAAATAAGTCATGAATGATTACTCATATTTTTGTAATTTTATGAGATATTTCATGCTAGTTGCCAAATGATGGTTCCCACATGTGTTAGGTGACTCACATGGGCTGCTAAGAGCTGATCATTGGAGTGTATATACCAATAGTACATACATCTAAAAGCTGTGTATTGTACGAGTACGGATACGGGTGCATACGAGTAGAATTGTTGATGAAACTGAACGAGGATGTAATTGTAAGCATTTTTGTTAAGTAGAAGTATTTTGATAAGTGTATTGAAGTCTTTCAAAAGTGTATAAATACATATTTAAACACTACATGTATATACATTTTAACTGAGTCGTTAAGTCATCGTTAGTCGTTACATGTAAGTGTTGTTTTGAAACCTTTAGGTTAACGATCTTGTTAAATGTTGTTAACCCAATGTTTATAATATCAAATGAGATTTTAAATTATTATATTATCATGATATTATCATGTATGAATATGTCTCATTTAAAAATCATTAAGTTAGTAGTCTTGTTTTTACATATGTAGTTCATTGTTAATATACTTAATGATATGTTTACTTATCATAGTATCATGTTAACTATATATATATATCCATATATATGTCATCATATAGTTTTTACAAGTTTTAACGTTCGTGAATCACCGGTCAACTTGGGTGGTCAATTGTCTATATGAAACATATTTCAATTAATCAAGTCTTAACAAGTTTGATTGCTTAACATGTTGGAAACATTTAATCATGTAAATATCAATCTCAATTAATATATATAAACATGGAAAAGTTCGGGTCACTACAGTACCTACCCGTTAAATAAATTTCGTACCGAAATTTTAAGCTGTTGAAGGTGTTGACGAATCTTCTGGAAATAGATGCGGGTATTTCTTCTTCATCTGATCTTCACGCTCCCAGGTGAACTCGGGTCCTCTACGAGCATTCCATCGAACCTTAACAATTGGTATCTTGTTTTGCTTAAGTATTTTAACCTCACGATCCATTATTTCGACGGGTTCTTCGATGAATTGAAGTTTTTCGTTGATTTGGATTTCATCTAACGGAATAGTGAGATCTTCTTTAGCAAAACAATTCTTCAAATTCGAGACGTGGAAAGTGTTATGTACAGCCGCGAGATTTTGAGGTAACTCAAGTCGGTAAGCTATTGGTCCGACACGATCAATAATCTTGAATGGTCCAATATACCTTGGATTTAATTTCCCTCGTTTACCAAATCGAACAACGCCTTTCCAAGGTGCAACTTTAAGCATGACCATCTCTCCAATTTCAAATTCTATATCTTTTCTTTTAATGTCAGCGTAGCTCTTTTGTCGACTTTGGGCGGTTTTCAACCGTTGTTGAATTTGGATGATCTTCTCGGTAGTTTCTTGTATAATCTCCGAACCCGTAATCTGTCTATCCCCCACTTCACTCCAACAAATCGGAGACCTGCACTTTCTACCATAAAGTGCTTCAAACGGCGCCATCTCAATGCTTGAATGGTAGCTGTTGTTGTAGGAAAATTCTGCTAACGGTAGATGTCGATCCCAACTGTTTCCGAAATCAATAACACATGCTCGTAGCATGTCTTCAAGCGTTTATATCGTCCTTTCGCTCTGCCCATCAGTTTGTGGATGATAGGCAGTACTCATGTCTAGACGAGTTCCTAATGCTTGTTGTAATGTCTGCCAGAATCTTGAAATAAATCTGCCATCCCTATCAGAGATAATAGAGATTGGTATTCCATGTCTGGAGACGACTTCCTTCAAATACAGTCGTGCTAACTTCTCCATCTTGTCATCTTCTCTTATTGGCAGGAAGTGTGCTGATTTGGTGAGACGATCAACTATTACCCAAATAGTATCAAAACCACTTGCAGTCCTTGGCAATTTAGTGATGAAATCCATGGTAATGTTTTCCCATTTCCATTCCGGGATTTCGGGTTGTTGAAGTAGACCTGATGGTTTCTGATGCTCAGCTTTGACCTTAGAACACGTCAAACATTCTCCTACGTATTTAGCAACATCGGCTTTCATACCCGGCCACCAAAAATGTTTCTTGAGATCCTTGTACATCTTCCCCGTTCCAGGATGTATTGAGTATCTGGTTTTATGAGCTTCTCTAAGTACCATTTCTCTCATATCTCCAAATTTTGGTACCCAAATCCTTTCAGCCCTATACCGGGTTTCGTCTTTCCGAATATTAAGATGCTTCTCCGATCCTTTGGGTATTTCATCCTTTAAATTTCCCTCTTTTAAAACTCCTTGTTGCGCCTCCTTTATTTAAGTAGTAAGGTTAATATGAATCATTATATTCATAGATTTTACTCGAATGGGTTCTCTGTCCTTCTTGCTCAAGGCATCGGCTACCACATTTGCCTTCCCCGGGTGGTAACGAATCTCAAAGTCGTAATCATTCAATAATTCAATCCACCTACGCTGCCTCATATTCAGTTGTTTCTGATTAAATATGTGTTGAAGACTTTTGTGGTCGGTATATATAATACTTTTGACCCCATATAAGTAGTGCCTCCAAGTCTTTAATGCAAAAACAACCGTGCCTAATTCCAAATCATGCGTCGTATAATTTTGTTCGTGAATCTTCAATTGTCTAGACGCATAAGCAATCACCTTCGTTCGTTGCATTAATACACAACCGAGACCTTGCTTTGATGCGTCACAATAAATCACAAAATCATCATTCCCTTCAGGCAATGACAATATAGGTGCCGTAGTTAGCTTTTTCTTCAATAACTGAAACGCTTTCTCTTGTTCATCATTCCATTCAAATTTCTTCCCTTTATGCGTTAATGCAGTCAAGGGTTTTGCTATTCTGGAAAAGTCTTGGATGAACCTTCTGTAGTAACCGACTAGTCCTAAAAACTGGCGTATGTGTTTCGGAGTTTTTGGGGTTTCCCACTTTTCAACAGTTTCTATCTTTGCCGGATCCACCTTAATACCTTCTTTGTTCACTATGTGACCGAGGAATTGAACTTCTTCCAACCAAAATGCACACTTTAAAAACTTAGCGTACAATTCTTCCTTCCTCAATACTTCTAACACCTTTCTCAAATGTTCACCGTGTTCTTGGTCATTCTTTGAGTAAATAAGTATGTCATCAATGAAAACAATGACAAACTTGTCAAGGTATGGTCCACACACTCGGTTCATAAGGTCCATGAACACAGCTGGTGCATTAGTTAAACCAAACGGCATGACCATAAACTTGTAATGACCGTAACGTGTTCTGAAAGCAGTCTTTGGAATATCATCTTCTTTCACCCGCATTTGATGATACCCGGAACGTAAGTCAATCTTTGAATAAACAGACGAGCCTTGTAGTTGATCAAATAAGTCGTCGATTCTCGGTAGTGGGTAGCGGTTCTTGATGGTAAGTTTGTTCAACTCTCGATAGTCGATACACAACCTGAATGTACCATCTTTCTTCTTGACAAACAAAACAGGAGCTCCCCACGGTGATGTGCTTGGTCGAATGAAACCACGCTCTAAAAGTTCTTGTAATTGGCTTTGCAGTTCTTTCATCTCGCTGGGTGCGAGTCTGTAAGGAGCACGAGCTATTGGTGCAGCTCCTGGTACAAGATCTATTTGAAATTCAACGGATCGCTGTGGGGGTAATCCCGGTAATTCTTTCGGAAATACATCGGGAAATTCTTTTGCAATGGGAACATCATTGATGCTCTTTTCTTCAGTTTGTACTTTCTCGACGTGTGCTAGAACAGCATAGCAACCTTTTCTTATTAGTTTTTGTGCCTTCAAATTACTAATAATATGTAGCTTCGTGTTGCCCTTTTCTCCGTACACCATTATGGGTTTTCTTTTTTCTCGTATAATGCGAATTGCATTTTTGTAACAAACGATCTCTGCTTTCACTTCTTTCAACCAGTCCATACCGATTATCACATCAAAACTCCCTAACTCTACTGGTATCAAATCAATCTTAAATGTTTCGCTAACCAGTTTAATTTCTCGATTCCGACATATATTATCTGCTGAAATTAATTTACCATTTGCTAATTCGAGTAAAAATTTACTATCCAAAGGCGTCAATGGACAACTTAATTTAGCACAAAAATCTCTACTCATATAGCTTCTATCCGCACCCGAATCAAATAAAACGTAAGCAGATTTATTGTCAATAAGAAACGTACCCGTAACAAGCTCCGGGTCTTCCTGTGCCTCTGCCGCATTAATATTGAAAACTCTTCTGCGGCCTTGTCCATTCGTGTTCTCCTGGTTCGGGCAATTTCTAATAATGTGGCCCGGTTTTCCACATTTATAACAAACTACATTGGCATAACTTGCTCTGACACTACTTGCTCCGCCATTACTCGTTCCGACACCATTTGTTCCTTTTGTTCTATTAACCCCTGGTCCGTAGACCTCACACTTCGCCGCGCTATGACCATTTCTTTTACACTTGTTGCAAAATTTGGTGCAGAACCCCGAGTGATACTTTTCACACCTTTGGCATAGCTGCTTCTGATTGTTGTTGTTGTTGCGGTTATTATTGTTGTTGGGATGATTGTTGTAGTTACTGTTGTTGTTGTTGTTGTTGTTGTTGTTGTTGTTGTTGTTGTTGTTGGGCCGTTTGTTGTAGTTGCGATTGATGTTGCGATTGTTGGGATAATTGTTGCGATTATTATTGTAATTGCTGTTTTTGTTGTTGTTGTATTGGTGATTCTTATCACCGTTTTCCTCCCACTTTCTTTTGACTTGCTTCACATTGGCCTCTTCAGCAGTCTGTTCTTTAATTCTTTCTTCAATCTGGTTCACTAGTTTGTGAGCCATTCTACATGGCTGTTGTATGGAGGCGGGCTCGTGTGAACTTATATCTTCTTGGATTCTTTCCGGTAATCCTTTCACAAACGCGTCGATCTTCTCTTCCTCATCTTCAAATGCTCCCGGACACAATAGGCACAATTCTGTGAATCGTCTTTCGTACGTGGTAATATCAAATCCTTGGGTTCGTAACCCTCTAAGTTCTGTCTTGAGCTTATTGACCTCGGTTCTGGGACGGTACTTCTCATTCATCAAGTGCTTGAATGCTGACCACGGTATTGCGTACGCATCGTATTGTCCCACTTGCTCTAGATAGGTATTCCACCATGTTAACGCAGAACCTGTGAAGGTATGTGTAGCGTACTTCACTTTGTCCTCTTCAGTACACTTACTTATGGCAAACACCGATTCAACCTTCTCGGTCCACCGTTTCAATCCGATCGGTCCTTCGGTTTCATCAAATTCCAAAGGTTTGCAGGCAGTGAATTCTTTGTAGGTGCATCCTACACGATTTCCTATACTGCTAGATCCAAGGTTATTGTTGGTATGTAGCGCAGCCTGTACTGCGGCTATGTTTGAAGCTAGAAAAGTACGGAATTCCTCTTCATTCATATTCACGGTGTGTCGAGTAGTCGGTGCCATTTCCTTCAAAATAGTCAAATGGAACAAGTTAATCATACAGAATATTAAGAGTAGTTAATAGTATTTCGTAGCATAATATGAACTCATTTATAAAAGCTTTTTCTTCATATTAGCGTTTTATAAGTTTAAATTCGGGTAGTACCTACCCGTTAAGTTCATACTTAGTAGCTAATATACAATTCAACTACTACAATTCTATATGAAAAACTGATTATAATAATATTTCGCGTTCAAACTTTTACACAATATTTTACAAACTTACAATACTGCTTATTTTACATATAGCATGAAATATAGCACACAATAAATTTGATACAAGATGGTTGTGAAGATAATTCTAGCTAGTACACAAGTCGTTCAGCAAAGGCAATAAAGACACGTAATTCATACGTCCAGAAACAAGTCATGCATTCTGGTTTTACTAGGATTACTTCCCATCCTTGGTCTTGTGGAACATAACCGTTATGGCCGTTGATAAGACAGCATGTTGTAACGTCGTCAAAGGGACGAGGGTTACGTAATGACCAACAGTCTCGTAATAACCTAAAAACCTCATTTCTTACCCCAATTACCGACTCCGTCACTTGTGGGAACGTTTTGTTTAATAGTTGTAGCCCGATGTTCTTGTTCTCACTTTGGTGAGAAGCGAACATTACTAACCCGTAAGCATAACATGCTTCTTTATGTTGCATGTTAGCCGCCTTTTCTAAATCATGAAGTCCTATATTCGGATATACTGAGTCAAAATAATTTCTTAACCCGTTGCGTAAAATAGCATTTGGGTTCCCCGCAATATATGCGTCAAAGTAAACACATCGTAACTTATGGATTTCCCAATGTGATATCCCCCATCTTTCGAACGAAAGCCTTTTATAAACCAAGGCATTCTTGGAACGTTCTTCGAATGTCTTACAAACTGATCTCGCCTTAAATAGTTGTGCCGAGGAATTCTGACCGACTTTAGACAAGATTTCATCAATCATGTCTCCGGGTAGGTCTCTTAAAATATTGGGTTGTCTATCCATTTTGTGTTTTTATACTGTAAAATAGACAAGAGTTAGATTCATAAAAAAAATACTTATTAATACAAGCAATTTTTACATATATCATAAAGCATAAGCACACTATATTACATATATTACACCACACGAATACAACTATCTTATTCCGACTCGCTCGTTTCTTCTTGTTCGGTTTTGGTTCGTTTTGCCAAGTTTCTAGGGATATATGATGTTCCCCTAATACGAGCCGTCGTTGTCCACATTGGTTTAGAAAAACCTGGTGGTTTAGAGGTTCCCGGGTCATTGTTACAACTTAAGGACTTTGGGGGTTGACGATACATAAAAAGTTCATCGGGGTTGGAATTAAATTTCTCTATTTTTATGCCATTTCCCTTATTATTTTCTTTTGACTTTTTAAATTCAGTTGGGGTAATTTCTATAACATCATCGGAATTCTCGTCGGAATCCGATTCATCGGAGAATTGGTAATCCTCCCAATATTTTGCTTCCTTGGCGGAAACACCATTGACCATAATTAACCTTGGTCGGTTGGTTGAGGATTCTCTTTTACTTAACCGTTTTATTATTTCCCCCACCGGTTCTATTTCTTCTTCCGGTTCCGATTCTTCTTCCGGTTCCGATTTTTCTTCCGGTTCTGACTCTTCTTCCGGTTCCTCTTCGGGAACTTGTGAATCAGTCCACGAATCATTCCAATTTACATTTGACTCTTCATTATTATTAGGTGAGTCAATGGGACTTGTTCTAGAGGTAGACATCTATCACATAATATCAAACGCGTTAAGAGATTAATATATCACATAATATTCACATGTTAAAAATATATAGTTTCCAACAAAAATTTGTTAAGCAATCATTTTTCAAGTAAACACGGTCGAAGTCCAGACTCACTAATGCATCCTAACAAACTCGATAAGACACACTAATGCAAAATTCTGGTTCTCTAAGACCAACGCTCGGATACCAACTGAAATGTCCCGTTCTTATTGATTAAAAACGTTCCATATTAATTGATTTCGTTGCGAGGTTTTGACCTCTATATGAGACGTTTTTCAAAGACTGCATTCATTTTAAAACAAACCATAACCTTTATTTCATCAATAAAGGTTTAAAAAGCTTTACGTAGATTATCAAATAATGATAATCTAAAATATCCTGTTTACATACGACCATTACATAATGGTTTACAATACGAATATGTTACAACAAAATAAGTTTCTTGAATGCAGTTTTTACACAATATCATACAAGCATGGACTCCAAATCTCGTCCTTATTTAAGTATGTGACAGCGGAAGCTCTTAATAATCACCTGAGAATAAACATGCTTAAAACGTCAACAAAAATGTTGGTGAGTTATAGGTTTAACCTATATATATCAAATCATAATAATAGACCACAAGATTTCGTATTTCAATACACATCCCATACATAGAGATAAAAATCATTCATATGGTGAACACCTGGTAACCGACATTAACAAGATGCATATATAAGAATATCCCCATCATTCCGGGACACCCTTCGGATATGATATAAATTTCGAAGTACTAAAGCATCTGGTACTTTGGATGGGGTTTGTTAGGCCCAATAGATCTATCTTTAGGATTCGCGTCAATTAGGATGTCTGTTCCCTAATTCTTAGATTACCAGACTTAATAAAAAGGGGCATATTCGATTTTGATAATTCAACCATAGAATGTAGTTTCACGTACTTGTGTCTATTTTGTAAGTTATTTATAAAACCTGCATGTATTCTCATCCCAAAAATATTAGATTTTAAAAGTGGGACTATAACTCACTTTCACAGATTTTTACTTTGTCGGGAAGTAAGACTTGGCCGCTGGTTGATTCACGAACCTATAACAATATATACATATATCAAAGTATGTTCAAAATATATTTACAACACTTTTGATATATTTTGATGTTTTAAGTTTATTAAGTCAGCTGTCCTCGTTAGTAACCTACAACTAGTTGTCCACAGTTAGATGTACAGAAATAAATCGATAAATATTATCTTGAATCAATCCACGACCCAGTGTATACGTATCTCAGTATTGATCACAACTCAAACTATATATATTTTAGAATCAACCTCAACCCTGTATAGCTAACTCCAACATTCACATATAGAGTGTCTATGGTTGTTCCGAAATATATATAGATGTGTCGACATGATAGGTCGAAACATTGTATACGTGTCTATGGTATCTCAAGATTACATAATATACAATACAAGTTGATTAAGTTATGGTTGGAATAGATTTGTTACCAATTTTCACGTAGCTAAAATGAGAAAAATTATCCAATCTTGTTTTACCCATAACTTCTTCATTTTAAATCCGTTTTGAGTGAATCAAATTGCTATGGTTTCATATTGAACTCTATTTTATGAATCTAAACAGAAAAAATATAGGTTTATAGTCATAAAAATAAGTTACAAGTCGTTTTTGTAAAGGTAGTCATTTCAGTCGAAAGAACGACGTCTAGATGACCATTTTAGAAAACATACTTTCACTTTGAGTTTAACCATAATTTTTGGATATAGTTTCATGTTCATAATAAAAATCATTTTCTCAGAATAACAACTTTTAAATCAAAGTTTATCATAGTTTTTAATTAACTAACCCAAAACAGCCCGCGGTGTTACTACGACGGCGTAAATCCGGTTTTACGGTGTTTTTCGTGTTTCCAGGTTTTAAATCATTAAGTTAGCATATCATATAGATATAGAACATGTGTTTAGTTGATTTTAAAAGTCAAGTTAGAAGGATTAACTTTTGTTTGTGAACAAGTTTAGAATTAACTAAACTATGTTCTAGTGATTACAAGTTTAAACCTTCGAATAAGATAGCTTTATATGTATGAATCGAATGATGTTATGAACATAATTACTACCTTAAGTTCTTTGGATAAACCTACTAGAAAAGAGAAAAATGGATCTAGCTTCAACGGATCCTTGGATGGCTCGAAGTTCTTGAAGCAGAATCATGACACGAAAACAAGTTCAAGTAAGATCATCACTTGAAATAAGATTGTTATAGTTATAGAAATTGAACCAAAGTTTGAATATGATTATTACCTTGTTTTAGAATGATAACCTACTGTAAGAAACAAAGATTTCTTGAGATTGGATGATCACCTTACAAGATTGGAAGTGAGCTAGCAAACTTGAAAGTATTCTTGATTTTTTGTAACTAGAACTTGTAGAATATATGAAGAACACTTAGAACTTGAAGATAGAACTTGAGAGAGATCAATTAGATGAAGAAAATTGAAGAATGAAAGTGTTTGTAGGTGTTTTTGGTCGTTGGTGTATGGATTAGATATAAAGGATATGTAATTTTGTTTTCATGTAAATAAGTCATGAATGATTACTCATATTTTTGTAATTTTATGAGATATTTCATGCTAGTTGCCAAATGATGGTTCCCAAATGTGTTAGGTGACTCACATGGGCTGCTAAGAGCTGATCATTGGAGTGTATATACCAATAGTACATACATCTAAAAGCCGTGTATTGTACGAGTACGAATACGGGTGCATACGAGTAGAATTGTTGATGAAACTGAACGAGGATGTAATTGTAAGCATTTTTGTTAAGTAGAAGTATTTTGATAAGTGTATTGAAGTATTTCAAAAGTGTATAAATACATATTAAAACACTACATGTATATACATTTTAACTGAGTCGTTAAGTCATCGTTAGTCGTTACATGTAAGTGTTGTTTTGAAACCTTTAGGTTAACGATCTTGTTAAATGTTGTTAACCCAATGTTTATAATATCAAATGAGATTTTAAATTATTATATTATCATGATATTATCATGTATGAATATCTCTTAATATGATATATATACATTAAATGTCTTTACAACGATAATCGTTACATATATGTCTCGTTTAAAAATCATTAAGTTAGTAGTCTTGTTTTTACATATGTAGTTCATTGTTAATATATTTAATGATATGTTTACTTATCATAGTATCATGTTAACTATATATATATCCATATATATGTCATCATATAGTTTTTACAAGTTTTAACGTTCGTGAATCACCGGTCAACTTGGGTGGTCAATTGTGTATATGAAACATATTTCAATTAATCAAGTCTTAACAAGTTTGATTGCTTAACATGTTGGAAACATTTAATCATGTAAATATCAATCTCAATTAATATATATAAACATGGAAAAGTTCGGGTCACTACAGTAGATGCGGCTATGGCCAGTCACTCATCCAACAACAACAACAATAACAACAACCACAACAACAACAACAACAACAACAACAACAACAACAATGGAGCCGGTAACTCAAACGAGGGATGCTCCTACAAAGCTTTCATGGGGTGCAAACCTCACACTTTCGATGGGACCGGAGGACCGGTTGCTCTCACTCGATGGTTTGAGTAAAGAAGCCGTTTTTAGCATAAGCGGTTGCCGGGACTAAGACAAGGTCAAATACTCAACCACACTTTTGCCGGTATCGCTCTCACGTGGTGGAACACGTATGTACAATCGGTGGGTACCGATGAAGCCCACGCTCTCTCTTGGCCCGATTTAAAAGAAAAGATGATCACCGAATACTTTCCCCGAGAAGAGACTCGAAGGCTCGAAAGTGAGCTAAGAGGTTTAAAAGCGGTCGGAAACGACCTCAACGCCTATAATCAACGGTTTTCTGAGTTAGCTCTAATGTGTCTAAACCTTGTAAATCCCGAGCCTCTACGAGTTGAACTTTACATGGATGGCCTTCCTAAAAGCATCAAACATGGGGTAATGTCATCCAAACCCGCTAATCTACAAGAAGCTTTGAAGATGGCCCACCAATTGATAGAAACGATGGATGAAATCATAGTACCGGCACCTAAGGCCGAGGATAAATCGGGTAGCAACAAAAGAAAGTGGGAAGCCCCCAATCAAGCAACAACAACAACAACTTTGCCAAGAAGCCTTTCACCTCCGACGGCAAGAAGGGTTATGCAGAAAACCTACCTCTTTGCAACAAATGCCACAAGCATCACTTTGGTGAATGTGGCAAGCTAATTTGCCACCGGTGTCAAGGAAGTGGCCATAAGGCCAACGATTGTAAAAGTGCTGCCCCGATTGCTCGAAAGGGGCCCAATGCACCAAAGACGGTCACTTGTTACGAATGTGGCCAAACGGGTCATTATAGAAATGCATGCCCAAAGAAGAAAGATAACCCCAATACGCGCGGCTGAGCATTCAACAATAATACCGAGGAAGCCCGAGATGACAATGAACTAGTCACGGGTACGTTTCTTCTCAATAATTCTTATGTCTCTTGCTTATTTGATTCGGGTGCCGATAAGAGTTTTGTATCCAAGAAATTGACTCATTCTTTTAGCACTCCATCACTCCCACTAGATACTACTTATACCATTGAAGTGGCCAACGGGAAACTATTGAGTGCCAACAAATTTTATCGGGGGTGTACGTTAAACTTGATGGGTAAAGAGTTTGAAATTGACTTGATACCTATAGAACTAGGGAGCTTCGATGTAATCATTGGTATGGATTAGTTAGCCAAAATGAAATCTCACATCCTTTGCGATCTTAAAGCGATTCAAATTCCTATTGTGAACCCTTGATTGTCTATGGCGATAAGAGTTGCACCGGACTCAACCTCGTTTCGTTCCTTAAAGTTGAAAAATACCTTCGTAAATGTTGTTTCGTGATTCTAGCCCATGTTAAAAAAGTCGAGATCGATGAGAAGCACATCGATGATGTGCCAATTGTTAGTGACTTTTTTGATGTTTTTCCCGACGAATTGCCGGGCCTTCCACCTCATCGACCGGTAGAATTCCAAATCGATCTTATTCCGGGAGCCGCACCCATAGTACATGCACCGTATAGACTTGCTCCATCCGAAATGCAAGAATTACAAAGTCAAATCCAAGAACTACTTGACCGTGGTTTTATCCAACCTAGCCATTCACCATGGGGTGCTCCGATTTTATTCGTTAAGAAGAAAGATGGATCCCTACGAATGTGCATCGACTATCGTGAACTAAATAAATTGACAGTTAAGAACCGATATCCTCTTCCACACATCGACGACCTCTTTGATCAACTACAAGGGTCTTGTGTATATTCAAAAATCAATCTCCGCTCGGGTTATCATCAACTAAGGGTTAAGGGGGAAGATGTCTCCAAAACCACTTTTCAGACTCGCTATGGAAGTTACGAATTCCTTGTCATGCCATTTAGTCTAACTAACACACCGGCGGTGTTCATGGATCTTATGAACCGCGTGTGCAAACCTTATCTTGACAAGTTCGTTATTATATTCATCGATGATATCTTGGTCTATTCTAAAAGCGAAGAAGAGCACGAGCAACACCTTCGACTTGTGCTCGAACTCTTGAGACAAGAATGACTCTATGCCAATTCTCCAAGTGTGAATTTTGGTTGAAGGAAGTTCAATTTCTCGGTCATGTCATAATCGACCAAGGCATTAAGGTCGATCCCGCAAAAATCGAAGCCATTAGTAAATGGGAAACCCCTACTACTCCTACTCACATTCGACAATTCTTGGATCTCGCCGGATACTATCATAGAGTCATTAAGAATTTCTCTTTGGTTGCTCGTCCTCTAACCACATTAATCACAAGGGAAAGAAATTCATTTGGGCAACCGAACAAGAGTCCGCTTTTCAAATCTTGAAGACAAAGCTAATCACCACTCTTATCTTGTCACTTCCCGAAGGCAATGATGATTTTGTTGTATATTGCGATGCATCGAAACATGGTTTTGGGTGTGTATTAATGCAACGAAAGAAAGTCATTGCTTATGCCTCTCTACAACTAAAAAATCATGAACGGAACTACACGACACATGATCTCGAACTCGGAGCCGTTGTCTTTGCACTCAAAATGTGGAGACATTATCTTTATGGGACCAAAAGTACCATCTTCACCGATCACAAAAGCCTTCAACACATCTTCGATCAAAAATAACTAAACATGAGACAACGACGGTGGATTGAAACTTTGAACGATTACGATTGTGAGCTTCGTTACCATCCCGGGAAGGCAAATGTTGTAGCTCATGCCCTAAGTCGAAAAGAAAGAGCGGTGCCTCTTTGTGTCCGAGCTTTAAACATCACCATCCACACCAATCTCAATAATCAAATTCGTGTAGCCCAAGAAGAGGCTCCCAAGGATGAAAACATCTCCCTCGAACGCTTGAATGTCCTCACCTCTCGATTCGAAGTTAAGGAGACTGGACTCCGATATTTTACCAGAAGAATCTGGGTGCCTAGTTATGGGGACTTGCGAAGCCTTATTCTAGACGAAGCCCATAAGTCAAGGTATTCGATTCACCCCGATTCCAATAAGATGTACCACGACCTCAAGGAATAATATTGGTGGCCGAACATTAAAAGGGACGTTGCTACTTATGTTGGAAAGTGCCTAACTTGCTCCAAATTCAAAGCCGAACACCAAAGACCGTCCGAACTACTTCAACAACCCGAAATCCCACAATGGAAGTGGGAGAGAATAACGATGGATTTTATCACAAAACTACCAAGAATGGCGAGCGGTTATGATACTATTTGAGTTATTGTAGGCCGTCTCACCAAATCCGCCCACTTCCTAGCCATGAAGGAAACCGACAAAATGGAGAAACTTGCACAACTTTACATTAAAGAGATCGTAGCCCATCACGGTGCACCATTATCGATTATTTTTGACCGATAAGGTCATTTTGTTTCTAGATTTTGGCGTACTTTACAAGAAGCGTTGGGAACATGATTAGAAATGAGCACCGCATACCATCTGCAAACCGACGGGCAAAGAGAACGCACAATTCAAACCTTGAAAGACATGCTACGAGCTTGCGTTATCGATTTCGGAAAAGCTTGGGACAAGCACTTGCCTCTCACCGAGTTCTCTTACAACAATAGTTATCACGCGAGTATTAATGCCGCACCATTCGAAGCTTTATATGGTCGTAAATGTCGTTCACCTATTTGTTGGGCCGAAGTGGGCGACACACAAATCACCGGACCCGAACTCATTCATGAAACAACCGAGAAGATCGTTAAAATCCGAGATAGGCTTAGGACGGCCCGCAGTCGTCAAAAGAGCTATACCGACATTAGACGCAACGACCTCAAATTCCAAGTCGGTGACCGCGTAATGTTAAAAGTCGCACCTTGGAAAGGTGTAATCCATTTCGGGAAACGCGGGAAGTTAAATCCGCAGTATATTGGTCCTTTCAAAATCTTGGAGCGTGTTGGAACCGTTGCTTATTGTTTAGATCTTCCACCTCAACTGAGCTCCGTTCATCCTACATTCCATGTATCAAATTTGAAGAAGTGTCTCGCCGAACCCGAACTCGTCATCCCTCTCGAGGAGCTTAATATTGATGACAAACTTCATTTTATGGAAGAGCTAGTTGAAATTGTGGATCACTCCGTCAAAACGCTAAAACAGAGCCAAATTCCGATTGTCAAAGTCCGTTGGAACGCCAAAAGAGGACCCGAGTTTACTTGAGAAAGACAAGATCAAATAAAAAGGAAGTACCCTCATTTATTCGTGGATTTGGAAACGCAAGATCTCGAGGAAGAAACAATGACTACTACGCCTACTTAAATTTCGGGACGAAATTTCTTTTAAGGAGTAGGTAATGTAACATCCCGTCTTTTTCCGTTTACCTTCCGTTTACCTTCCGTTTAATTATTTTAAAGTCCGTTATATAATTATAACATCTTCTGTTAATACGTGTTCTTAAAATATTTCATTTAGGTAATTGATTCACGCACTCATTTCAAACTCGAGGGACCAAACGTGCCAAGGAGCCAAACTAGATGACTAGGTCAACTAGTTAAACTCCTCTCCCCCATTCATTCATCCTTCACCCTTTCCACTACTTACACCTTTTTGCTCTCAAACCCTCAAACAAGAAATCATCATCTAAATCCGATCTAGCAATCGTTCTTCAAAACAAATTGCACATTTGGAATCCTTGTGTAATGACCCTACTTAATCCGTTATCTTTTACCGTTTATTATTTAACGACCGTTAATTGTTATTTGTGCCACGTCATTTCTATGACCTATATTATTATTTTAGTAATAATATATTAATTATTATGTGTTAAATGAATATTTTTATTCATATTTTAAATTGTACGTTTCTACGTGTCGCGGATTTCTATCCGGCGAATCATTTCGGTTTTCAAACCAACGGGCAGACTTTTGAGATTTTTGAATCTTAATTATTTTAAATATGATATTTTGATGTCATATGAATATATATTGTGTTTATATATTTTATTTTTCGCGTGTACATTATATGTCCGAATATTTAATCGCGTAGCGGTGTTTTCGCGTTTCGGGCTTCGTTCGGGCGTTGTTATAGTCCCGTTTCGGGCTTCGTTTATTTTTCGTGTTTTTGCTTTAAGGTGAGTTATAGTCCCGTTTTTACATACTTTTCAAAGTATATTTTTGGGATGTAATTACATGCATTTTATTTTACGTTTAGACACAAGTGGCAATTAAATTTAAATTATTAATTATTAGTTGAATAAAAATATTCCCTAGTCTGGTAACTGTAATCACCGGTTTCTACTGGTGAACGCAAATCCTACGGATAGATCTATCGGGTTTGACAACCCCATTTCGAGCTAGTCGCGCTAGCAATTTATAATCGGAATGTTTCGTACTTCGTATTTAGTTGAAAAAACACTTCTTCAGTGTATATTATTTATTGTGTTTGGCAAGGGTAAATAAAGGGTTAAGTGGTTACCAGGTGGCTCATTGATAGTGGAATAATGTTTTATGTTTTCTAACATTTTAAATCTTGTGGTCTAAAGCTTATACGTTTATTTAAACCTATAATTCACTCAATATTTTTGTTGACAGTTTACTCGCATGTTTTCACAGGTACTTGAGTTTGTTTGATGCTTCCGCTGTGTTAGAAGATTCTGCATGCATTTGGGCAGAATTTGTTAAACATTTATGAAACTTTGAACTTGCATTCTATTTTTGGATAATTTAAACTTGTGGGTATTGGTTGACAATGTTTTATATCAACTTTGGTTATTAATATGTTGGGTTGTTAAAACTACATATTTTGATAAATTTCCTTTTTGGGAATTTTTTGAATAAAAGAATGCAATGTTGTTTATTAAATTCATTTAAGTTCGATCAAGCTGCGGGACCAAGTGACGGAGCCGTTAAGTGTATTGACGGAGCCATCACGGTTGGTATCAGAGCGTTGGTTGTAGGGTATTAGGCTGCATTGATGTCGTTACCCGAGTCGATAGGGTGCATTAGTGAGTCTAGTCTACAGCACGGCCTATAATATATTATTATATGTGATTATTTGTATCGTATTGGTATGTATATTGTTATCATACATCCATCTCTATTATGTTCTGAATCCGGGAGGAACTCCCATTCTGATTTAAACGTATTCTCCGACTCATGCGAACTTATCCTTATAAGAACACCTCGGGTAGTGAAACCGAGGGATGTCATTCTTGACTTCTGAAATTCTCGACATTTCTATGTCATCTATTATGGTTATGTATATAACGTTTGAGTTATATTACGCAAGATGTCATTCTTGACTTCTAAATGCTCGATATTTCAATCTCAGCTATTATGTTTAGGTATATAACATTCTTGTTATATTACGTGCCTTTATGTCGTTGTGCCTATGTGCTTTGGTTTTTGAACCGGAAAATTTCATTCTTGACTTTTAGAGATTCTTAGTACTTCGAAGACATTTCAATGTCATCGTTACTCCTATTCATTACTTTTGATGTTTTGCCTCTTGTGCTATCCTTAGCACATTGTTTAAGAAATCGTTTATGTAGTGACCTGAACTTTTCCATGTTTATATATATTAAATGAAATTGTTATTTACATGATTAAGTGTTTCCAACATGTTAAGCAATCAAACTTGTTAAGACTTGATTAATTTAAATAGGTTTCATATAGACAATTGACCACCCAAGTTGTCCGGTGATTCACGAACGTTAAAACTTGTAAAAACTATATGATGACATATATATGATTATATATATAGTTAAGATGATATTATGATAAGTAAGTATCTTATTAGGTATTTTAACAATGAGTTATATACATAAAATTGAGTTATTGAATTAAGAAACTCGAAACGATATATATAACGATTATCGTTATAACAACGTCTTACTAAATACATATGAATCATATTAAGATATTGATACACTATGTTTAATCATGATAAATTATAAGTAAACATGTCATTAAGTGTATTAATAATGAACTACATATGTAAAAACAAGACTACCAACTTAATGATTTCGAAACGAGACATATATGTAACGATTATCGTTGTAACAACATTTAACTCTATATATATCATACTAAGATATATTAATATATCATAATATCATGATAATGTAATAATTTAACATCTTTTCAGATATAATAAACAATGGGTTAACAACATTTAACAAGATCGTTAACCTAAAGGTTTCAAAACAACATTTACATGTAACGACTAACGATGACTTAACGACTCAGTTAAAATGTATTTACATGTAGTGTTTTAATATGTATTCATACACTTTTGAAAGACTTCAATACACTTATCAAAATACTTCTACTTAACAAAAATGCTTACAATTACATCCTCGTTCAGTTTCATCAACAATTCTACTCGTATGCACCCGTATTCGTACTCGTACAATACACAGCTTTTAGATGTATGTACTATTGGTATATACACTTCAATGATCAGATCTTAGCAGCCCATGTGAGTCACCTAACACATGTGGGAACCATCATTTGGCAACTAGCATGAAATATCTCATAAAATTACAAAAATATTAGTAATCATTCATGACTTATTTACATGTAAACAAAATTACACATCCTTTATATCTAATCCATATACCAACGACCAAAAACACCTAAAAACACTTTAATTCTTCAATTTTCTTCATCAAATTGATCTCTCTCAAGTTCTATATTCAGGTTCTAAGTGTTCTTCATAAATTCTATAAGTTCTAGTTTCATAAAATCAAGAATACTTCCAAGTTTGCTAGCTTACTTCCAATCTTGTAAAGTGATCATCCAACCTCAAGAAATCTTTCTTTTTTACAGTAAGATATCTTTCTAATACAAGGTAATACTCATATTCAAACTTTGATTCAATTTCTATAACTATAACAATCTTATTTCGAGTGGAAATCTTACTTGAACTTGTTTTCGTGTCATGATTCTGCTTCAAGAACTTTCAAGCCATTCAAGGACCCTTTGAAGCTAGAACTATTTTTATCATTTCCAGTAGGTTTATCCATAAAACCTGAGGTAGTAACGATGTTCATAACATCATTCGATTCATATATATAAAACTACCTTATTCGAAGGTTTAAACTTGAAATCACTAGAACATAGTTTAGTTAATTCTAATCTTGTTCGCAAACAAAAGTTAATCCTTATAACTTGAATTTTAAAATCAACTAGACACATGTTCTATATCTATATGATATGCTAACTTAATGATTTAAAACCTGAAAACACGAAAAACACCGTAAAACTAGATATACGCCGTCGTAGTAACACCGCGGACTGTTTTGGGTTAGTTAATTAAAAACTATGATAAATTTTGATTTAAAAGTTGTTCTTCTGGGAAAATGATTTTTCTTATGAACATGAAACTATATCCAAAAATCATGATTAAACTCAAAGTGGAAGTATGTTTTCCAAAATGGTCATCTAGACGTCGTTCTTTCGACTGAAATGACTACCTTTACAAAAACGACTTGTAACCTGTATTTTTGACTATAAACTTATACTTTTTCTGTATAGATTCATAAACTTAAGTTCAATATGAAACCATAGCAATTGGATTCACTCAAAACGGATTTAAAAGAAGAAGTTATGGGTAAAACAAGATTGGATATTTTTACTTGTTGTAGCTGCGTGAAAATTGGTAACAAATCTATATTAATCATATCCTAGCTAACTTATATTGTATAATACATATATTCTAATATATTATGTAATCTTGGGATACCATAGACACGTATGAAAATGTTTTGACATATCATATCGACCCATCTATATATATTATTTGGAACAACCATAGACACTCTATATGCAGTAATGTTGGAGTTAGCTACACAGGGTTGAGGTTGATTTCAAAAATATATATACTTTGAGTTGTGATCTAGCCTGAGACGTGTATACACTGGGTCGTGGATTGGGTCAAGATAATATATATCAATTTATTTCTGTACATCTAACTATGGACAACTAGTTGTAGGTTACTAACGAGGACAGCTGACTTAATAAACTTAAAACATTAAAACGTATTAGAAATGTTGTAAATATATTTTGAACGTACTTTGATATATATGTACATATTTGTTATAGGTTCGTGAATCGACCAGTGGCCAAGTCTTACTTCCCGACGAAGTAAAAAATCTGTGAAAGTGAGTTATAGTCCCACTTTTAAAATCTAATATTTTTGGGATGAGAATACATGCAGCTTTATAAATGTTTTACAAAATAGACACAAGTACATGAAACTACTTTCTATGGTTGAACGATCGAAGCCGAATATGCCCCTTTTACTTGGTAACCTAAGAATTAGTAAAACAGTCTACTAATTGACGCGAATCCTAAAGATAGATCTATTGGGCCCGACAAACCCCATCCGTTGTAGCGGATGCTTTAGTACTTCGAGTTTTTATATCATGTCCGATGGATGTCCCGGAATGATGGGGATATTCTTATATGCATCTTGTTAATGTCGGTTACCAGGTGTTCACCGTATGAATGATTTTTATCTCTATGTATGGGATATATTGAAATATGAAATCTTGTGGTCTATTATTATGATTTGATAATATATAGGTTAAATCTATAACTCACCAACATTTTTGTTGACGTTTTAAGCATGTTTATTCTTAGGTGATTATTAAGAGCTTCCGCTGTTGCATATTAAAATAAGGACAAGATTTGGAGTCCATGCTTGTATGATATTATGTAAAACTGCATTCAAGAAACTTATTTTTGATGTAATATATTCATATTGTAAACCATTATGTAATGGTCGTGTGTAAACGGTATATTTTAGATTATCATTATTTGATAATCTAAGTAATGCTTTTTAAACCTTTATCGATAAAATAAAGGTTATGGTTGTTTTAAAAATGAATGCATTCTTTGAAAAACATCTCATATAGAGGTCAAAACCTCGCGACGAAATCAATTAATATGGAAGGTTTATAATCAATATGAACGGGACATTTTAGTTGGTATTCGAGCGTTGGTCTTAGAGAACCAGAAATTTGCATTAGTGTGTCTTATCGAGTTTGTTAGGATACATTAGTGAGTCTGGACTTCGACCGTGTTTTCTTTAAAAACGATTGCTTAACACTTTTGTTGGAAACTATATATTATTAACATGTAAATATTATGTGATATATTAACCTCTTAATGTGTTTAATATTGTGTGATAGATGTCTACCACTGTGACGACCCGGGAATTTCCGACCAAATTTAAACTTTAATCTGTACATATTTCCGACACGATAAGCAAAGTTTGTTAAATTGAATATCAAGAATTTTAAACTGTGTTCATACATTCATTTAACCTCGACCATATTCCAATAATTCACGAACCATTATATGAACGGATATGATTATATGTGTATATGTATATATATATTATAACTTGAAAACGTTAACAAAGTATTAGACGTATAATACTTTACATAAACATAATTGTTTCAAAATATGTTTAGAATAATTATCGATGGAATTAAAAGATAATATCAAATGATTGAATTATTAGATACATTGAATTATGGCTACGAGTCCCTATTAGGAGGTCCACTTTGATTTAGGAAACCTTTCCCTTTTAATCATATTCAGAAAATGGTAAAGTGATTTTATGAAATATATTTACCAACTAAATAAGTTTTTAATTATCATTCTTGTATGATAGTTTTTTTTATTAACTAACAATATATATACACTTAACCACCGCTCTGGTTAAGTTCATACTTAGTAGTTAATTATAAATGTTTCTATTATTAGTATTGCTATTCTATAATTAATAACAAGTACTATTAATATAATTTTTTTTATTAATTAGGATTATATACGTTATAAATACAGATATAAATATATAACAGATAAATGTGTAAAAAATAATAAATAAATATAGTTATATAAAATGCAAATATATATTATACTAATATAACACGTAATGTTAATCTATCACAATCAAATCAGTATTTTTGCTGCTCATAATTTGTACTATAACTGTTCTATATTCGAATTCCAAATCAACTATCAAACAAATTCAGTTACCGATTCAAATCAATCGTACACCTTTTATTCAATTTTTTTTTCTTTTGTAATTATATGATATTTGGTCTTCCTGATTAATAAGCTGTCTACCACCAATGCTAAAGTAAACGAATTTCTATATGATTGATAAAATTATTCAATACATCATTATCCACTAACCACCATATCTCTTTATCCCTTTCTCTCCAAATTCTATAACTCATTTCCACCTTTAATATCTATACTACGGCCGGTCAAAACAATTGCATATTGCAGCAAACATACTATGGTAAATCATTCAAAGACGCCATAAAAACTTGCTACCAACTTTTTGGTTTAATGTTACCGTCCGATTCTTTCCATTTCTTTTATCATGTTCAACTTCATCACCAAAACAAACACGAGATCATGAGCCAACCATCACCACCAACGTACACCACCTTATACCCCAATTTATGCTATTCAACAATCACAAAGCTTGTTGTTAATATCACAGAAAAACCGTACCACAAAGTTATATAGAGATCGAATAACTCACCCATCGTTTGATCACCTCACGACCATCACCTTGCCGAACCGCTATCCGCAACCCTAAACTGCCATTCATCACTACCATCTCCTTTCATTCTTCTCTTGTGATACCGTGACCACCATTTTCGACAAACCGCATCACTATACACTATTTCTGTCTCTATGATAAATTCGAAAACCATCATAACAAAACCTTACAATCCTCTTGTTGCTGTTGCAATTTACACCATTAAACGAAAACCACCACAAAATACCTATGATTGTATGCTGCTGTAACTTCCTGTTACCACTACTATAAGCACGCTTTTGCTTCTTCACCTGTTGAGTTCAAAACACGATGATAAAGCTAGAAACATTCACCGTATTATATTTTATCAAAATGACACATGGATTATTATTATGCAATACTTTATTAATGTGCAAAGACAAAGACTAGTGGAACAATTCATAACTTCAAATGGCCGACAAATACAAATATAGATAACCCCACTTGATTTAAAAAAAAAAATTAAAATAAGGAAACCAAATATAGTGGAAAAGTAGATGCTTTATGATCGACATTTTTTTGGCTGTTGGTGTTATTTTTTTTTCTTTCGTGGGGTACCGAAGGGAAAAGAAGTCCACAAATTTTCTTTATTATAGTAAGAATTAAAAACAAGACTTTTAGCTTGTGAATAATTAAGTTAGACCGATATGTTTGTTAATGATGATGACGATTAGATGATAACAGTGGGGAACGATGATAATGATGGTGAGTCACCATGATAAAAAGAAAATGATGGAGATGATAGTGAAACATTGAAGGTGATGAAGATGGTAACCGATAGATGTTGTTTGATGATGATGAAGATAAAGGTGGATGATGATAGTTAGTTACGTACATAATGTTATTCGATGTTGGTGGAATAACGATGATGATGGTATAATGACGACTAGAATGAGATGATTATGATAATGATGATGATACACTTGATTAAGTATGATGATTATGTTGTTATGGTGATCGTATGATATAGATGATGAGATATTATGATTTCAATTATAGAGATGATGAATTAGGTTCTAAATCCATGAAGAAAAATGAAATAGAAAATAGATTAAGTATGATTAGATTATAGACTAAATCAGGAAATTGGAATTGGAAGAGTGGCTAGGGAGTCTTAGTGTTTAACTAAGAGATCATGGGTTCGAAACTAAGCTTAGGCAACTGCATTTAAAAAAAAAAAAAAAAAACGGGCTGTTGTCAAGCTTGAGGTGTTGGGCCGAGGTTCACCTTCTTATATTGGGCCGAATTGTTGTTAACGGATTTGAAACAGGAAACAAGGAATAAATATAAATGGGTTAGTGATTTAGTCAAAAATGGGTAATCAGTTGGATGGTTTGAGTGTGCATGGTTAACGAGAGGTTGCGGGTTCGAGCCTGGGTTGAGGCAGTTTTTTTTTCTTTTTGGAGCTTTTTCCTCTTAAGGTAGTCTTTTTATTATTATTATTATTATTATTATTATTATTATTATTATTATTATTATTATTATTATTATTATTATTATTATTATTATTATTATTATTATTATTATTATTATTATTATTATTATTATTATTATTATTGTTATTGTTATGTCATTACAAATATTAAAAATATAAATATTAGTATCATTATTATTGTTAGTAAATTATTATTTTTATAAAAAAAACTATTTTTTTCTAATAGATATATATTTTATATATAAATATATACTCATTACCTATACTATAATTATAATAAAACTTCATATAACTATATATATATATATCAAATGTATTAAGATTATTTATATAAATACTTACATATGACAAACTATCGATTTTAAATGTAACACTAAATAATTATGTATATAAATATGGACATATTAATATAACTATACAAATATTAAATCAATTTGAATATATACACAAATCAACTATACATAATATATAAAATAAAATATTGTAAGAATATTTATTCGATTACTATTATATATATTAATGAATATACAAATGATATAGGTTCGTGAATCCGAGGCCAACCCTGCATTGTTCAATGTCGTCATGTGTATTTTTACTACAAAATACAGTATAGTGAGTTTCATTATTCCCTTTTTATATATATTTTTGGGACTGAGAATACATGCGCAACTTTTATAACTGTTTTACGAAATAGACACGAGTAAATGAAACTACATTCTATGGTTGGATTATTAAACCGAATATGCCCCTTTTTAGTCTGGTAATCTAAGAATTAGGGAACAGACACCCTAATTGACGCGAATCCTAAAGATAGATCTATCAGGCCCAACAAGCCCCATCCAAAGTACCGGATGCTTTAGTACTTCGAAATTTATATCATGTCCGAAGGAGGATCCCGGAATGATGGGGATATTCTTATATGCATATTGTTAATGTCGGTTACCAGGTGTTCAATCCATATGAATGATTTTTGTCTCTATGTATGGGACGTATGTTTATAAGAAATGAAAATCTTGTGGTCTATTAAAATGATGTAAATGATTATTTATGTTAAACTAATGAACTCACCAACCTTTTAGTTGACACTTGTAAGCATGTTTATTCTCAGGTACGAAAGAAATCTTCCGTTGTGCATTTGCTCATTTTAGAGATATTACTTGGAGTCATTCATGACATATTTCAAAGACGTTGCATTCGAGTCATTGAGTTCATCAAGAATATTATCAAGTCATTTATAGTTTAGATATATTATGAAATGGTGTGCATGACTGTCAACTTACGATGAGATGAAAGTTTGTCTTTTGAAAACGAATGCAATGTTTCTAAAATGTATCATATAGAGGTCAAGTACCTCGTGATGTAATCAACTATTATGAATCGTTTATAATCGATATGGACTTCGTCCGGATGGATTAGGACGGGTCTCTACAGTTGGTATCAGAGCGGTGGTCTTAGCGAACCAGGTCTTGCATTAGTGTGACTAACTGATAGTCATTAGGATGCATTAGTGAGTCTGGACTTCGACCGTGTCTGCATGTCAAAAAGTTTTGCTTATCATTTTGTGTCAAAAATTACCTGCTTATCATTCTTAGAGAATCACTTGCTTATCATTCTTAGTCTAGACACGTTTTACTGCAATGACTGCATGAATAGTGTATAGACAAAATTCATATCTTAGTGTATCTGCTACTTCATATCTTAGCGTATCTGTTACTGTAACTTTGCCTGACAACTTCCGTAGATTCCTCCGTAACTTATGGGATTTTAGTATTATATATGCATATGTAAATTATGTATTGCAGAGTACTAATCTACATCCTATAATCTATTTCTTATCGAAAATCCTTCATCTAACTGTACGATATGAATTCCTCAACCAGTTCCAGTCCCTCAAATTCTGATAGCTATTCCGATAGTTATTCCGACAGCTATTCCGACGTGGACATTCACCTAAGCTCTGAAAGCAGTGTCACCATAATGAATCAACCAACCAACCATCCTCAATTCATATGATGAGTTCGTAGTTTACTTAATTAATGGAGACGAGAAGAAGGCGATCCCTTCCACCAACCGAATTCACCTCTTGACAATGAACTTGAAGCGTTTACTGGCGAACCTTTTCGAGACACCATTTTCAGTCTCATTTCCAGGGTAACTCGACAAGATTATATTCTATCCACAATTCTGAACCTTATTCACTCGCTCGTTCCGACCAAAAATCATCCTGGAGTAATAAGTCAATGAACTTCGTGATCGAAAAATTAATTTGGAGAATATGGTGCAAAATGTACCAGCTTCAGCAACATCACCGGCACCAACAGTACCATCAGTAACAGCACCAGTACCACCAACAATCCATGCTTCAATATCACTATCTCTACTGCGAGTATGATCTTCGTTCTACGTATCGTTCTACCTCATTTATCTTCGTTTGACATGGCGAATATGTAATCTCTAAAGTTTTAGAGATTTTTTATTCTAGTTCCAACCGGAAACTAAATGAGTTTAATATCATATTAACTCAATGAATCCATGATTACATCTGAAGAAAATGTATATGTATATATATGTTTTTCATAAATATTGTAATTAAAAATTCTATCGTACAAAGTATTAATTGTGAAAATATTTTAACGGGTAGGTAATACCCGAGGAATATTTAGATTTCGCATTAATAAGTTACACTGTACATTCATCGAATCTGATTCAACAGTCATTCACTATCCTACTTACATCCACCGGTATCCGTATCCTTCACCGCAGAATAATCATTTTCATTCAATTTTAAATTTGGATTTTGACCTATCAGAATCCAACAAGTGGCATAATGAAGAAATAATGGACACAATAAAAATTGATTAGAAACAGACTAATTAACAATATGAAATTTTGTTAAGAAACCACGTTAACAAGATCCTAGCTAACTGTTCCTAGCTAACTGGTTACATTTTATTTATCACAATTTAATTATTGCAATTTACATTCTCGCAATTTACATTCTCGCAATTTTATTTATCGTCATTTAATTTCTGTTATTTATTTTACGCACTTTATTTATCGTCATTCTGTTATTTACGCATTTTAAATATCGAGACACGTATACAATGTTTTGACATATCATATCGACCCATCTATATATATATATATATATATATATATATATATATAGTTTGAGTTGTGATCGAGTCTGAGACGTATACGGGTCACGATACGTATTAATTAATTCGAATATTATATATTAAACTATATATGAATTACTGGACTGTTACTGTGGACTATCAACTGTGGACTACCAACACTGGACAATTAAAATGAATTAAAATATTGATTATAACATATGAAACTAAACAATTCTTCAAATTTGCCACTTGATTTCATTTTAAACCCCATTCGTATCATCACAATTACAATCTGCGTTCAAACCTTTCATGATTCTTGAAAACACCTCAATCGATAGGATGAATCAACCGCACTTCATCTACGGGAGAAAAGATTGATGCATTTAGTTATGCATCTGAAAAACTCTCGAAAACTGAGTAAACGTTTAATACATAGTTGTGCTAATTCCTTAGTGTTATTATTACCCAAAATAACTTGGTAATTCCTTTCAAAGTAGCAAATTTTGTCACAGCTCTAGCAAATCAACTTCGATTTTTCGTTCGAAACAACCTTATTATCACCTTGATTTATACGTATGCTCTTTTATTATTACCGGGGAACCTTTTATATTCCACCATATTACCGTCAGCGTTTAATCATCTAAAAACACAATTCTCTTGAAATCACCTCAGATCGATAACCAATGATTCAGTTATGGTAGCAGTAAATATAGAAGAATCGGCAAGCAGTACTTTGAAAACTCACAGCATATCTACATCAACAGTTATATGTATAACATTTATCTCTTAGAATGATGATCTTCCATTCTGAAATTCTGAAAAGCACCCAGTCCGTGAACCAATACTCTGAATTTTGAAAAGTTGAATGAAGCAACAAAAACCTGTAAACGACTCTAATCATCAGAAGTTTGATGATAAAGAATAGAATGTTGGAAAAGCTCAGAAAAGTTGAAACTGGAAAACGGATTGAGCTAACCACGAAAGAGACCAAGGACAAATACAAGGACCAAACCCTATATTCAAAGGATTCAGGTAATTCTGGATCCGTTGAAATCTTTAGAGAATATCTTACTCCGAAGTCATGTTAAAAATCTTGTGGAAAACCTTTCTCCATCAACCATCGAACTTAGAAATTCCAAAATATCATCATCAAATCTTCGATATTTCTGAGGATATTTTCATAAATATTCTAGTCCGAAATTATATACCTTTTCGTGCTTCCTGTGTATCATTATATTGGAAACATTCAATAGAAAATTTAGTACCGAAAAGCAGATTATGCAGAACTATGAAGAAAGCCGTGGATAAATCACAAAGAATAAGTTTGACTTCAAAGAATCTAAATGATTTGATGTCTGCTGAAATCTTTAGCGAATATCTTACTTCTGAGTCCAAACTCTTGCGGACAAATTTTCTTCCCCATCCTTCGATATTAGAAATTCCAAGATATCATAGTATCTTTCATTATAAATACCCTCCATATTTCTGAAGATATTTTCATACCTATTCTTATCTGAAATCATTAATCTCTTCGTGCTATCGGTATTACATCATATAGAAACTGTTAGTTTCTATATTCTGTAAACTTTCGAGATTAAAATATGAATGTTATTGAAGAAATGTTGGGAACTGATGCATGAGTTAGTATAATATAATGACACTTGATCAACGTGATTATATTACAGTAAGTCATGCTGAGTTTCTAATGGAACGTGATGATTCACAGATCATAACGTCATCATGTGCCATGTTACACAACTCGTTCATTCTACTTCACATCCGAACATATCAAGAAAATAAATTCTTGATAGTTCTATTCTCAGTGATTCTGGTAATTTGACAAATCAAATCGTGCCATTACGATTTCCTTCTTAGAACATTAACAATGTTCATTCCGAAGTTTATATCTGCGAATTCTGAACCATTACAAGCGGTGTTTAATCGCAAGAAGAAGAAACGAAGGGACAAAGTTCCAAAATATAAGAGAAAATATAAAGCCCAATAACAACACGGAGGTTACAAACCGTGGATATTAATACGAATAACAATATAAAGACATGGTATAATTAAGAATAGTATTACCCCAAGGTATTAGTAGGAGTAAACAAATTCATCTGGTGGAAGATTGAAGAGAAGTGTGACAGAAATGATAATTAAGAAAACATCAAGGATTAGAACGGGATTAAGCATTTCACAATCTTTTGGATGTATGGACTAAGAAAGAAAATATAGGAATGGTGAGAATAATGGAACGGAAGAGTTTGATTTATAAGGGAAATATCAGACAGAGTAATCGTGACAGAGCACCGTATTTAATTATAGAGATCTTAATTTCCTTATTCGCCGAAGAATCAAATCTTATAGATTTTGAAGATTTTCTTTAATCTCTTAAATTTCGGAATTCAACCATGACTAGTCAAAAGTTATGAGGAAACTTGTCTTTCTCATTTCACTATTTAGTGATAGCTTCATTCGTACTCTACGAGTAATCAAATGGTTTTATCCATATTACTCACTGATGATAAAACTCTATTTATCAACTCATATTCTTCATGAAACCATTTTTATTGTTAGCCATGACGACCTCACTCAAATTTCGGGACGAAATTTCTTTAATGGGTAGGTACTGTGACGACCCGGGAATTTCCGACCAAATTTAAACTTTAAGCTGTACATATTTCCGACACGATAAGAAAAGTTTGTTAAATTGAATATCAAGAATTTTAAACTGTGTTCATACATTCATTTAACCTCGACCATATTCCAATGATTCACGAACTATTATATGAACGGATATGATTATATGTGTATATGTATATATATATTATAACTTGAAAACATTAATAAAGTATTAGACGTATAATACTTTACATAAACATAATTGTTTCAAAATATGTTTAGAATAATTATCGATGGAATTAAAAGATAATATCAAATGATTGAATTATTAGATACATTGAATTATGGCTACGAGTCCCTATTAGGAGGTCCACTTTGATTTAGGAAACCTTTCCCTTTTAATCATATTCAGAAAATGGTAAAGTGATTTTATGAAATATATTTACCAACTAAATAAGTTTTTAATTATCATTCTTGTATGATAGTTTTTTTTATTAACTAACAATATATATACACTTAACCACCGCTCTGGTTAAGTTCATACTTAGTAGTTAATTATAAATGTTTCTATTATTAGTATTACTATTCTATAATTAATAACAAGTACTATTAATATAATTTTTTTTATTAATTAGGATTATATACGTTATAAATACAGATATAAATATATAACAGATAAATGTGTAACAGATAATAAATAAATATAGTTATATAAAATGCAAATATATATAATACTAATATAACACGTAATGTTAATCTATCACAATCAAATCAGTATTTTTGCTGCTCATAATTTGTACTATAACTGTTCTATATTCGAATTCCAAATCAACTATCAAACAAATTCAGTTACCGATTCAAATCAATCGTACACCTTTTATTCAATTTTTTTTTTCTTTTGTAATTATATGATATTTGGTCTTCCTGATTAATAAGCTGTCGACCACCAATGCTAAAGTAAACGAATTTCTATATGATTGATAAAATTATTCAATACATCATTATTCACTAACCACCATATCTCTTTATCCCTTTCTCTCCAAATTCTATAACCCATTTCCACCTTTAATATCTATACTACGGCCGGTCAAAACAATTGCATATTGCAGCAAACATACTATGGTAAATCATTCAAAGACGCCATAAAAACTTGCTACCAACTTTCGGTTTAATGTTACCGTCCGATTCTTTCCATTTCTTTTATCATGTTCAACTTCATCACCAAAACAAACACGAGATCATGAGCCAACCATCACCACCAACGTACACCACCTTATACCCCAATTTATGCTATTCAACAATCACAAAGCTTGTTATTAATATCACAGAAAAACCGTACCACAAAGTTATATAGAGATCGAATAACTCACCCATCGTTTGATCACCTCACGACCATCACCTTGCCGAACCGCTATCCGCAACCCTAAACTGCCATTCATCACTACCATCTCCTTTCATTCTTCTCTTGTGATACCGTGACCACAATTTTCGACAAACCGCATCACTATACACTATTTCTGTCTCTATGATAAATTAGAAAACCATCATAACAAAACCTTACAATCCTCTTGTTTCTGTTGCAATTTACACCATTAAACGAAAACCACCACAAAATACCTATGATTGTATGCTGCTGTAACTTCCTGTTACCACTACTGTAAGCACGCTTTTGCTTCTTCACCTGTTGAGTTCAAAACACGATGATAAAGCTGGAAACATTCATGGTATTATATTTTATCAAAATGACACATGGATTATTATTATTCAATACTTTATTAATGTGCAAAGACAAAGACTAGTGGAACAATTCATAACTTCAAATGACCGACAAATACAAATATAGATAACCCCACTTGATTTAAAAAAAAAATTAAAATAAGGAAACCAAATGAAGTGGAAAAGTAGATGCTTTATGATCGACATTTTTTTGGCTGTTGGTGTTATTTTTTTTTCTTTCGTGGGGTACCGAAGGGAAAAGAAGTCCACAAATTTTCTTTATTATAGTAAGAATTAAAAACAAGACTTTTAGCTTGTGAATAATTAAGTTAGACCGATATGTTTGTTAATGATGATGACGATTAGATGAGAACAGTGGGGAATGATGATAATGATGGTGAGTCACCATGATAAAAATAAAATGATGGAGATGATAGTGAAGCATTGAAGGTGATGAAGATGGTAACCGATAGATGTTGTTTGATGATGATGAAGATAAAGGTGGATGATGATAGTTAGTTACGTACATAATGTTATTCGATGATGGTGGAATAATGATGATGATGGTATAATGACGACTAGAATGAGATGATTATGATAATGATGATGATACACTTGATTAAGTATGATGATTATGTTGTTATGGTGATCGTATGATATAGATGATGAGATATTATGATTTCAATTATAGAGATGATGAATTAGGTTCTAAATCCATGAAGAAAAATGAAATAGAAAATAGATTAAGTATGATTAGATTATAGACTAAATCAGGAAATTGGAATTGGAGGAGTGGCTAGGGAGTCTTAGTGTTTAACTAAGAGATCATGGGTTCGAAACTAAGCTTAGGCAACTGCATTTAAAAAAAAAAAAAAGGGCTGTTGTCAAGCTTGAGGTGTTGGGCCGAGGTTCACCTTCTTATATTGGGCCGAATTGTTGTTAACGGATTTGAAACAGGAAACAAGGAATAAATATAAATGGGTTAGTGATTTAGTCAAAAAATGGGTAATCAGTTGGATGGTTTGAGTGTGCGTGGTTAACGAGAGGTTGCGGGTTCGAGCCTGGGTTGAGGCAGTTTTTTTTTTCTTTTTGGAGCTTTTTCCTCTTAAGGTAGTCTTATTATTATTATTATTATTATTATTATTATTATTATTATTATTATTATTATTATTATTATTATTATTATTATTATTATTATTATTATTATTATTATTATTATTATTATTATTATTATTATTGTTATTATTATTATTATTATTATTGTTATTGTTATGTCATTACAAATATTAAAAATATAAATATTAGTATCATTATTATTGTTAGTAAATTATTATTTTTATAAAAAAAACTATTTTTTTCTAATAGATATATATTTTATACATAAATATATACTCATTACCTATACTATAATTATAATAAAACTTCATATAACTATATATATATCAAATGTATTAAGATTATTTATATAAATACTTACATATGACAAACTATCGATTTTAAATGTAACACTAAATAATTACGTATATAAATATGGACATATTAATATAACTATACAAATATTAAATCAATTTGAATATATACACAAATTAACTATACATAATATATAAAATAAAATATTGTAAGAATATTTATTCGATTACTATTATATATATATTAATGAATATACAAATGATATAGGTTAGTGAATCCGAGGCCAACCCTGCATTGTTCAATGTCGTCATGTGTATTTTTACTACAAAATACAGTATAGTGAGTTTCATTATTCCCTTTTTTTATATATTTTTGGGACTGAGAATACATGCACAACTTTTATAACTGTTTTACGAAATAGACACGAGTAAATGAAACTACATTCTATGGTTGGATTATTAAACCGAATATGCCCCTTTTTAGTCTGGTAATCTAAGAATTAGGGAACAGACACCCTAATTGACGCGAATCCTAAAGATAGATCTATCAGGCCCAACAAGCACCATCCAAAGTACCGGATGCTTTAGTACTTCGAAATTTATATCATGTCCGAAGGAGGATCCCGGAATGATGGGGATATTCTTATATGCATATTGTTAATGTCGGTTACCAGGTGTTCAATTCATATGAATAATTTTTGTCTCTATGTATGGGACGTATGTTTATAAGAAATGAAAATCTTGTGGTCTATTAAAATGATGTAAATGATTATTTATGTTAAACTAATGAACTCACCAACCTTTTGGTTGACACTTGAAAGCATGTTTATTCTCAGGTACGAAAGAAATCTTCCGTTGTGCATTTGCTCATTTTAGAGATATTACTTGGAGTCATTCATGACATATTTCAAAGACGTTGCATTCAAGTCATTGAGTTCATCAAGAATATTATCAAGTCATTTATAGTTTAGATATATTATGAAATGGTGTGCATGACTGTCAACTTACGATGAGATGAAAGTTTGTCTTTTGAAAACGAATGCAATGTTTGTAAAATGTATCACATAGAGGTCAAGTACCTCGCGATGTAATCAACTGTTATGAATCGTTTATAATCGATATGGACTTCGTCCGGATGGATTAGGATGGGTCTCTACAACCACTAGTAGAAATCCCATCGATTCACCTAATAATAATGAAGAGTCGAATATATTTTGGGAAGATTCACAAATTCCCGAAGAGGAATCGGAAGAAGAGGAACCGGAAGAGGAGGAACCGGAAGAGGAGGAATCGGAAGAAGAGGAACCAAAAGAGGAGGAACCAGAAGAATAAGAGGTTCCGGAGGAAGAAATATTGATACCTATAGTAAATCGATTAAATAAAAGAAAATCCTCAACCAATGGACCAAAGTTAATAATGGTCAATGGTGTTTCCGCCGAGGAAGCAAAATATTGGGAAGATTATCAATTTTCTGATGAATCGGATCCCGATGAGGATTCCAATGATGTTATAGAAATTACCTCGACCCAATTTAATAAAGCGAAAGAAAATAATAAGGGAAAAGGTATAAAAATAGAGAAACCCGATTCCTACCCCGATTAACTTTATATGTATCGGCAATATCCGTATTTCCTAAAATGTAACAATGACCCAGGAACCTCTAAACCACCAGGTTTTTCTAAACCGTTGTGGAAAACGACGGCTCGTATTAGAGGAACACCATATATTCTTAGAAAATTAGGAAAACGAACCAAGTCCGAAGAAGAAGAAACCAGTGATTCAGATTAGAGAGTTATAATCATGTTGTGTATTATATGTATTGTAGTGTGCTTGTACTTTTATGTTCTATGTAAAAATTGCTTGTATTATTTTTTAATTATCTTTTACGAATCTAATCCTTGTCTATTTTACAGTATAAAAACAAAATGGACGTTAAGGGTAGACAACCGAATATTTTAGAAGACCTACCAGAGGATATAATTGAGGAAATATTGTCTAGAGTCGCTCAGAATTCATCAGCACAATTAGTTATGGTGAAATTAACTGTTCAAACATTTGAAAGACTTTCCAGAAATGCCTTAGTTTATAAAAGGCTTTCCTTTGATAGGTGGGGTATATCACATTGGGGAGACCGTAAGTTACGCCGTATTTTCTTTAAAGCGTTAAATGCTGGGAACCCAAATGCAATTTTACGCTACGGGTTAAGAACCTATTTTGACTCAACATATCCCAACATAGGATTTCGTGAATTAGAAAGAGCTTCTAACATGCAACATAAAGAAGCATGTTATGCTTACGGGTTAGTGATGTTCGCTTCTTACCAAAGTGAGAAAAAGAACATCGGATTGCAGCTTTTAAATAAAACCTTCCCACAAGTGATGGATTCAGTAGTTGGGGTGAGAAACAAGGTTTTTAGATTATTACGGGGCTGTTGGACATTACGAAACCCTCGTCCTTTTGACGACATTACAACATGCTGCCCAGCCAATGGTCATAACGGTTATTTTCCACAAGATCAAGGATGGGAAGTCGTCTTAGTAAAACCTGAATGCATGACTTATTTCTGGACTTATGAATCAAGTGTCTTTATTTCTTTTGCTGAACAACTTGCGTATTAACTAGAATTGCCTTCATAGCTGCCGAGTAGCAAAGTTATTATGTGCTATATTTCATCCTATATGTATTATAGCGGTATTGTAAGTTTGTAAAATATTGTATAAAGTTTGAACATGAAATATTATTGTAATAAGTTTTTCATATAGAATCGTAGTAGTTGAATTGTATAATAGCTGCTAAGTATGAACTTAACGAGTAGGTACTACCCGAATTAAAACTATGAAATGCTAATACGAAGAAAAAGCTTTTATAAATAAGTTCATATTATGCTAAGAAATACTATTGACTACTCTTAAATTCTATATGATTAACTCAATTCTTTTGGCTATTTTGAAGGAAATGGCACCGACGACTCGTCAGAACTTGAACATGAGTGAGGAAGACTTCCGTGTTTTCCTTGCTGCGAACATAGCCGCAGTGTAGGCTGCAATGCAAAATAACAATAACTCTGGATCTAGCAGTGGAACTAATTCTGCAAGAAATCGTGTAGGATGCTCCTACAAAGAATTTACTGCCTGCAAATATTTGGAATTTGATGGAACTGAAGGACCAATTGGATTGAAACGGTGGACCGAGAAGGTCGAATCGGTGTTTGCCATAAGTAAGTGTACTGGAGAGGACAAAGTTAAGTACGCTATGCATACCTTCACAGGTACGGCGTTAACGTGGTGGAATACCTATCTCGAGCAGGTAGGACAAGATGCTGCTTACGCACTACCATGGTCAGCATTCAAGCAATTGATGAATGAGCAGTATCGTCCCATGAACGAGGTCAATAAGCCCAAGGTAGAGCTTAGAGGATTACGAACGCAAGGTTTCGATATCACCACGTACGAACGACAATTCACAGAATTGTGCCTATTGTGTCCCAGAACGTTTGAAGACGAAAAAGAGAAGATCGACGCATTTGTAAAAGGGTTACTGGAAAGAATTCAAGAAGACGTGAGTTCACACGATCCCGCCTTCATACAAAAGGCAAGTCGAATGGCTCACAAATTAGTGAACTAGATCGAAGGAAGGATTAAAGAGCAGGTGACCGAAGAGGCTAACATGAAACAAGTCAAGAGAAAGTGGGAAGAAACCAATGACTTGAGTCACCAATACAACAACAACAATCACAACCAAAATCGCAACAACTATCCTGATAACCGCAACATCAATTGCAACAACAACTTCAACAAACGACCCAACAACAACTACAATAACCGGCCCAACAACAATAACAACAATAACAACAACAACAACAACAACAACAACAACAACAACAACAACAACAACAACAACAGCAACAATAACAATCCCAACAACAATCTTAATAACAACAATGGCAACAAAAACCAAAAACAGCCATGCCAAACATGTGAAGAGCATCACCTGGGGTTCTGCACGACATTTTTCAACAGGTGTAAAAGAAATGGTCATAGCGCAAAGAAGTGCGAAATCTACGGACCAATGCATAACAGAACTAAAGGAACAAATAATGTCGGAACAAATAATACCGCCATAGTTTGTTTTGGATGTGGAAAACCAGGCCACTTTAGTAGAAATTGCCCAAATCAGGGGAATACTAATGGGCAGGGCCGCGGAAGAGTTTTCAATATTAATACGGCAGAAGCGCAGGAAGACCCGGAGCTTGTTACGGGTATGTTTCTCATTGACAATAAATCTGCTTATGTTTTATTTGATTCGGGTGCGGATAGAAGCTATATGAGTAGAGATTTTTGTGCTAAACTAAGTGGTTCATTGACACCCTTGGATAATAAATTTTTACTCGAATTAGCAAACGACAAATTAATTACAGCAGATAATATATGCCAGAATCGAGAAATTAAACTGGTTAGCGAAACATTTAAGATTGACTTGATACCAGTAGAGTTAGGGAGTTTTGATGTGATAATGAGTATGGACTGGTTGAAAGAAGTAAAAGCAGAGATCATTTGTTACAAAAATGCAATTCGCATTATACGAGAAAAAGGAAAACCCTTAATGGTGTACGGAGAAAAGAGCAACGCGAAGTTAAATCTTATTAGTAACCCGAAGGCACAAAAACTAATAAGAAAAGGTTGCTATGCTGTGCTAGCACATGTCGAGAAAGTCAATTCTGAAGAAAAGAACATCAATGATGTTCCAGTCGCAAATGAATATCCCGATGTATTTTCGAAAGAATTACCGGGACTACCTCCACACCGATCCGTTGAATTTCAAATAGACCTTGTACCGGGAGCTGCACCAATAGCTCGTGCTCCATACAGACTCACACCTAGCGAAATGAAGGAACTTCATAGCCAATTACAAGAACTTTTAGAGCGTGGTTTCATTCGACCAAGCACATCACCGTGGGGAGCTCCTGTTTTGTTTGTCAAGAAGAAAGATGGTACATTTAGGTTGTATATAGACTACCGAGAGTTGAACAAACTTACCATCAAGAACCTGAAATGTCCCGCTCATATTGATTATAAACGTTCCATATTAATTGATTTCGTTGCGAGGTTTTGACCTCTATATGAGATGTTTTTCAAAGACTGCATTCATTTTTAAAACAACCATAAAGTTTATTTTATCAATAAAGGTTTTAAAAAACATTACGTAGATTATTAAATAATGATAATCTAAAATATACTGTTTACACACGACCATTACATAATGGTTTACAATAGAAATATATTACATCGACATATGTTTCTTGAATGCAGTTTTTACACAATATCATACAAACATGGACTCCAAATCTTGTCCTTATTTTAGTATGCAACAGCGGAAGATCTTAATATTCACCTGAGAATAAACATGCTTTAAACGTCAACAAAAATGTTGGTGAGTTATAGGTTTAACCTATATATATCAAATCGTAATAATAGACCACAAGATTTCATATTTTAATACACATCCCATACATAGAGATAAAAATCATTCATATGGTGAACACCTTGTAACCGACATTAACAAGATGCATATATAAGAATATCTCCATCATTCCGGGACACCCTTCGGATATGATATAAATTTCGAAGTACTAAAGCATTCGGTGCTTTGGATGGGGTTTGTTAGGCCCAATAGATCTATCTTTAGGATTCACGTCAATTAGGGTGTCTGTTCCCTAATTATTAGATTACCAGACTTAATAAAAAGGGGCATATTTGATTTCGATAATTCAACCATAGAATGTAGTTTCACGTACTTGTGTCTATTTTGTAAATCATTTATAAAACCTGCATGTATTCTCATCCCAAAAATATTAGATTTTAAAAGTGGGACTATAACTCACTTTCACAGATATTTCCTTCCTCGGAAATAAGACTTGGCCACGGATCGATTCACGAACCTAAATAAATATGTGCATATATATCAAAGTATGATCAAAATATAATTACAACCATTTTTATTATGTTTTAAAGATTTGAGTGTATTAAGTCAGTTGTCCTCGTTAGTAACCTACAACTAGTTGTCCACAGTTAGATGTACAGAAATAAATCGATATATATTATCTTGAATCAATCCACGACCCAGTGTATACACGTCTCAGGCTAGATCACAACTCAAAGTATATATATTTTTAGAATCAACCTCAACTCTGTATAGCTAACTCCAACATTACTGCATATAGAGTGTCTATGGTTGTTCCAAATAATATATATACATTGGTCGATATGATATGTCAAAACATTTGCATACGGGTTTATGGTATCCCAAGATTACATAATATATTAGAATACATGTATAATACAATATAAGTTAGCTAGGATATGATTTGTATAGATTTGTTAAACATTTCTCGTAGCTAAAAAGATCAAAAATATCCAATCTTGTTTTACCCATAACTTCTTCATTTTAAATCCGTTATGAGTGAATCAAATTACTATGGTTTCATATTGAACTCTAATTTAAGAATCCAAACATAAAAAGTATAGGTTTATAGTTGGAAATTTAAGTTACATGTCAATTACTAAAGAGGTAGTCATTTTCGTCGAAAGAACGACATCTTGTTGACCATTTTGAAAAACATACTTTCACTTTGAGTTTAACCAAGATTTTTGGATATAGTTTCATGTTCATATGAAAAATCATTTTCCCAGAAGAACAACTTTTAAATCAAAGTTTATAATAGTTTTTAATTATCCAAACCAAAACAGCCCCCGGTTTCACTACGATGGCGTATATCCGATTTTATGGTGTTCTTCGTGTTTCCAGGTTTTAAATCATTAAGTTAGCATATCATATAGATATAGAACATGTGTTTAGTTGATTTTAAAATTTAAGTTAAAAGGATTAACTTTTGTTTGCGAACAAGTTTAGAATTAACTAAACTATGTTCTAGTGATTACAAGTTTAAACCTTCAAATAAGATAGCTTTATATGCATGAATCAAATGATGTTATGAACATCATTACTACCTCAAGTTTTCTGGATAAAATTACTGGAAATGAGAAAAATGGATCTAGCTTCAAAGAATCCTTGGATGACTTGATAGTTCTTGAAGCAGAATCATGACACGAAAACAGTTCAAGTAAGATTTTCACTCGAAATAAGATTGTTATAGTTGTAGAAATTGAATCAAAGTTTGAATATGAATATTACCTTGAATTAGAAAGATAACCTACTGTAAATAACAAAGGTTCCTTGATCTTAGATGATTACTTGGAATGGATTAGAAAGCTTGGAAGTAGACTTGCAAACTTGGAAGTATTCTTGATTTTTATGAAACTATACTTATGGAATTTATGAAGAACACTTAGAACTTAAGATGGAACTTGAGAGAGATCAATTAGATGAAGAAAATTGAAGAATGAAAGTGTTTGTAGGTGTTTTTGGTCGTTGGTATATGGATTAGATATAAAGGATATGTAATTTTGTTTTCATGTAAATAACTCATGAATGATTACTAATATTTTTGTAATTTTATGAGATATTTCATGCTAGTTGCCAAATGATGGTTCCTACATATGTTAGGTGACTCACATGGGCTGCTAAGAGCTTATCATTGGAGTGTATATACCAATAGTACATACATCTAAAAGCTGTGTATTGTACGAGTACGAATACGGGTGCATACTAGTAGAATTGTTGATGAAACTGAACGAGAATGTAATTGTAAGCATTTTTGTTAAGTAGAAGTACTTTGATATGTGTCCTGAAGTCTTTAAAAAGTGTAAGAATACATATCAAAACACAACATGTATATACATTCTAATGGAGTCATTAAGTCTTCGTTAGTCGTTACATGTAAGTGTTGTTTTGAAACCTTTAAGTTAACGATCTCAATTAATGTTGTTAACCCAATGTTTATTATATCAAATGAGATGTTAAATTATTATATTATCATGATATTATGATGTATGAATATCTTTTAATATGATATATACATTAAAATATCGTTACAACGATAATCGTTACATATAAGTCTCGTTTCGTAATTCTTGAGTTAGTAGTCTTGTTTTTACATATGTAGTTCATTGTTAACACACTTAATGATATATTTAAATATCATTTTATCATGTTAAATATAGTGTATCAATATCTTTATATGATACATATGTATTTAGTAGACGTTATCATAACGATAATCGTTATATATATCATTTCGAGTTTCTTAACTTAGTAATCTCATTTATTATGTATATCACACATTGTTAATATATTTAGTGAGATACTTACTCATCATAATCGTATGCCAACCATATATATATGTCTATATATACCACAACATGTAGTTTTTACAATTTTGTAACGTTCGTGAATCGCCGGTCAACTTGGGTGATCAGTTGTCTATATGAAACTTATTTCATTTAATCAAGTCTTAACAAGTTTGATTGCTTAACATGTTGGAAGCATTTATTCATGTAAATATCAATCTCAGTTAATATGTATAAACATGGAAAAGTTCGGGTCACTACAGTACCTACCCGTTAAATAAATTTCGTCCCGAAATTTTAAGCTGTTGAAGGTGTTGACGAATCTTCTGGAAATAGATGCGGGTATTTCTTCTTCATCTGATCTTCATGCTCCCAGGTGAACTCAGGTCCTCTACGAGCATTCCATCAAACCTTAACAATCGGTATCTTGTTTTGCTTAAGTCTCTTAACCTCACGATCCATTATTTCGATGGGTTCTTCATTGAATTGAAGTTTTTCATTGATTTGGATTTCGTCCAACGGAATAGTGAGATCTTCTTTAGCAAAATATTTCTTCAAATTCGAGACGTGGAAAGTGTTATGTACAGCCGCGAGTTGTTGAGGTAGCTCCAGTTGGTAAGTTACTGGTCCGACACGATTTATAATCTTGAATGGTCCAATGTACCTTTGATTTAGTTTCCCCCGTTTACCAAATTGAACAACGCCTTTCCAAGGTGAAACCTTAAGCATGACCATTTCTCCAATTTCAAACTCTATATCTTTTCTTTTACTGTCCGCGTAGCTCTTTTGTCGACTCTGGGCGTTTTTCAATCGTTGTTGAATTTGGATGATTTTCTTGGTAGTTTCTTGTATTATCTCCGGACCCGTAATCTGTCTATCCCCCACTTCATTCCAACAAATCGGAGACCTGCACTTTCTACCATAAAGTGCCTCAAACGGCGCCATCTCAATACTAGAATGATAACTGTTGTTGAAGGAAAATTCTGCTAACGGTAGGTGTCGATCCCAACTGTTTCCGAAATCAATAACACATGCTCGTAGCATGTCTTCAAGCGTTTGTATCGTCCTTTCGCTCTACCCATTAGTTTGTGGATGATAGGTAGTACTCATGTCTAGACGAGTCCCCAATGCTTGTTGCAACGTCTGCCAGAACCTTGAAACAAATCTACCATCCCTATCAGAGATAATAGAGACGGGTATTCCATGTCTGGAGACAACCTCCTTCAAATACAATCGCGCCAACTTCTCCATTTTGCCATCTTCTCTCATTGGCAGGAAGTGTGCTGACTTGGTGAGACGATCAACTATTACCCAAATAGTATCATAACCACTTGCAGTCCTTGGCAATTTAGTAATGAAATCCATGGTAATGTTTTCCCATTTCCATTCCGGGATTTCAGGTTGTTGTAGTAGACCTGATGGTTTCTAATGTTCAGCTTTAACCTTAGAACACGTCAAACATTCTCCTACATATTTAGCAATATCGGCTTTCATACCCGGCCACCAAAAGTATTTCTTGAGATCTTTATACATCTTCCCCGCTCCGGGATGTATTGAATATCTGGTTTTATGTGATTCTTTAAGTACCATTTCTCTCACATCTCCAAACCTTGGTACTCAAATTCTATCAGCCCTATATCGGGTTTCATCTTCCCAAATATTAAGATGTTTCTCTGATCCTTTGGGTATCTCATTCTTCAACTTTCCTTCTTTTACAACCCCCTGTTGCGCCTCCTTTATTTGAATAGTAAGGTTAGTACGAATAATTATATTCATAGCTTTTACTCGTATAGGTTCTCTGTCCTTTCTACTCAAAGCGTCGGCTACCACATTTGCCTTCCCCGGGTGGTATCGAATCTCAAAATTATAGTCATTCAACAGTTCAATCCACCTTCGTTGTCTCATATTCAGTTGCTTCTGATTAAATATATGTTGGAGACTTTTGTGGTCGGTATATATAATACTTTTGACCCCATATAAATAATGCCTCCAAGTCTTTAATGCAAAAACAACAGCACCCAATTCCAAATCGTGAGTTGTATAATTTTGCTCGTGAATCTTCAATTGTCTAGACGCATAAGCAATCACCTTCGTTCGTTGCATTAATACACAACCGAGACCTTGCTTTGATGCGTCACAATAAATCACAAAATCATCATTCCCTTTAGGCAATGACAATATAGGTGCCGTAGTTAGCTTTTTCTTCAATAATTGAAAGGCCTTCTCTTATTCATCCTTCCATTCAAATTTCTTCCCTTTATGCATTAATGTAGTCAAGGGTTTTGCTATTTTGTAGAAATCTTGGATGAATCTTGTGTAGTAACCAGCTAATCCTAAAAATTGACGTATATGCTTCGGAGTTTTTTGGGTTTTCCACTTTTCAACGGTTTCGATCTTTGCCGAGTCCACCTGGATACCTTCTTTGTTCACTATGTGACCGAGGAATTGAACTTCTTCCAATCAAAATGCACACTTTAAAAACTTAGCGTACAGTTTTTCTTTCCTCAATACTTCTAGCACTTTTCTCAAATGTTCTTCGTGCTCTTGATCATTCTTTGAGTAAATAAGTATGTCATTGATGAAAACAATGACAAACTTGTCAAGATATGGCCCACACACTCGGTTCATAAGGTCCATGAACACAGCTGGTGCGTTAGTCAATCCAAACGGCATAACCATAAACTCGTAATGACCATAACGCGTCCTAAAAGCAGTTTTTAGAATATCATCCTCCTTTACTTGCATTTGATGATATCCAGAACGTAAATCAATTTTCGAATAAACCGACGAGCCTTGTAGTTGATCAAATAAGTCGTCAATTCTCGGCAGTGGATAACGGTTTTTGATGGTAAGTTTATTCAACTCTCTGTAGTCAATACACAACCTAAATGTACCATCCTTCTTCTTGACAAACAAAATAGGAGCTCCCCATGGTGATGTGCTTGGTCGAATGAAACCACATTCTAATAGTTCTTGCAGTTGGCTTTGCAGTTCTTTCATCTCGCTAGGTGCGAGTCTGTAAGGAGCATGAGCTATTGGTGCAGCTCCTGGTACAAGATCTATTTGAAATTCAACAGATCGATGTGGAGGTAGTCCCGGTAATTCTTTCGGAAATACATCGGGAAATTCTTTTGCGACGGGAACATCATTGATGCTCTTTTCTTCAGTTTATACCTTCTCGACGTGTGCTAGAACAGCATAGCAACCTTTTCTTATTAGTTTTTGTGCCTTCAAATTACTAATAAGATGTAGCTTCGTGTTGCCCTTTTCTCCGTACACCTTTAAGGGTTCTCCTTCTTCTCGTACAATGCGAATTGCATTTTTGTAACACACAATATCTGCTTTCATCTCCTTCAGCCATTCCATGCTAACTATTACATCAAAACTCCCTAACTCTACTGGTATCAAATCATCTTAAATATTTCGCTACCCTGTTTAATTTCTCGATTCCGGCATATATAATCTGCTAAAATTAATTTACCGTTTGCTAATTCGAGTAAAAATTTACTATCCAACGGCGTCAATGGACAACTTAATTTAGCACAAAAATCTCTACTCATATAGCTTCTATCCGTACCCGAATCAAATAAAACGTAAGCAGATTTATTGTCAATAAGAAACGTACCCGTAACAAGCTCCGGGTCTTCCTGTGCCTCTACTGCATTAATATTGAAAACTCTTCCGCGGCCTTGTCCATTCGTGTTCTCCTGGTTCGGGAAATTTCTAATAATGTGGCCCGGTTTTCCACATTTATAACAAACTACGTTGGCATAACTTGCTCCGACACTACTTGCTCCGCCATTACTCGTTCTGACACCATTTGTTCCTTTCGTTCTGTTATCCCCTAGTCCGTAGACCTCACACTTCGCCGCACTATGACCATTTCTTTTACACTTGTTGCAAAATTTAGTGCAGAACCCCGAGTGATACTTTTCACACCTTTGGCATAGCTGCTTCTGATTGTTGTTGTTGTTGTTGCGGTTGTTATTGTTGTTGGGATGATTGTTGTAGTTGTTGTTGTTATTGTTGTTGTGCCTTTTATTGTAGTTGCGATTGATGTTGCGATTGTTGGGATAGTTGTTGTTGTTTTGGTGACTCTTATCACCATTTTCCTCCCACTTTTTTTTGACTAGCTTCACGTTGGCCTCTTCGGCCGCCTGTTCTTTAATTCTTCCCACAATTTGGTTCACTAGTTTGTGAGCCATTCTACATGCCTTTTGTATGGAGGCAGGCTCGTGTGAACTTATATCTTCTTGGATTCTCTCCGGTAACTCTTTCACAAACGCGACGATCTTCTCTTCCTCATCTTCGAACGCTCTCGGACACAATAGGCACAATTCTGTGAATCGTCTTTCGTACGAAGTAATATCGAATCCCTGTGTTCGTAACCCTCTAAGTTCTGACTTGAGCTTATTGACCTCGGTTCTGGGACGGTACTTCTCGTTCATCAAGTGCTTGAATGCTGACCACGGTAGCGCGTAAGCAGGATCTTGTCCCACTAGCTCTAGATAGGTATTCCACCATGTTAACGCAATACCTGTGAAGGTATGCGTAGCGTACTTCACTTTGTCTCTTTCAGCACACTTACTTATGGCAAACACCGATTCAACTTTCTCGGTTCACCGTTTCAATCTGATTGGTCCTTCAGTCCCATCAAATTCTGAAGGTTTGCAGGCAGTGAATTCCTTGTAGGAGCATCCTACACGATTTTTTGCGCCGTTAGCTGTATTGCTAGATTCAGAGTTATTGTTGGTATGTAGCGCGGCCTGTACTGCAGCTATGTTTGAAGCAAGAAAGGCATAAAATTCCTCTTCGCTCATATTCAAGGTGTGTCGAGTAGTCGGTGCCATTTCCTTCAAAATAGTCAAATGAAACAATTTAAACATACAGAATATTAAGAGTAGTCAATAGTATCTCGTAGCATAATATGAACTCATTTATAAAAGCTTTTTCTTCATATTAGCGTTTTATAAGTTTAAATTCGGGTACTACCTACCCGTTAAGTTCATACTTAGTAGCTAATATACAATTCAACTACTACAATTTCATATGAAAAACTGATTATAATAATATATCACATACAAATATTCTTCAAACAACTTCGCTATATTACATATAACATGAAATATAGTACACTATGATACAGGACAGTTTTGAAGATAAATCTAGTTAATATGCAAGTTGTTCAGCAAAGGAAATAAAGACACGTAATTCATAAGTCCAGAAACAAGTCATGCATTCTGGTTTTACTAAGACGACTTCCCATCCTTGGTCTTCTGGAAAGTTACCGTTATGACCATTAGCTAGGCAGCATGTTGTAATGTCGTCAAAAGGACGAGGGTTTCGTAATGTCCAACAGCCCCGTAATAATCTAAAACCCTTGTTTCTCACCCCAACTACTGAATCTGTCACTTGTGAGAAAGTTTTATTTAAAAGCTGCAATCCGATGTTCTTTTTCTCACTTTGGTAAGAAGCGAACATCACTAACCTGTATGCATAACATGCTTCTTTATGTTGCATGTTAGAAGCTCTTTCTAATTCACGAAATCCTATGTTGGGATATGTTGAGTCAAAATAGGTTCTTAACCCGTAACGTAAAATTGCATTTGGGTTCCCCGCATTTAACGCTTTAAAGAAAACACGGCGTAACTTAAAGTCTCCCCAATGTGATATACCCCACCTATCAAAGGAAAGCCTTTTATAAACTAAGGCATTTCTGGAAAGTCTTTCAAATGTTTGACAAGTTATTTTCGCCATAACTAAATGTGCTGATGAATTCTGACCGACTCTAGACAAGATTTCATCAATCATATCCTCTGGTAGGTCTTCTAAAATATTCGGTTGTCTACCCTTAACGTCCATTTTGTTTTTATACTGTAAAATAGACAAGGATTAGATTCGTAATAACAAACAATACAAGCAATTTTTACATAGAACATAAAAGTACAAGCACACTACAATGCATTTATTACACAACATGCTCACACCACTCTAATCTGAATCACTAGTTTCTTCTTCTTCGGACTTAGTTCTTTTTCCTAATCTTCTAGGGATATATGATGTTCCTCTAATACGAGTCATCGTTTTCCACATTGGTTTAGAAAAACCTGGTGGTTTAGAGGTTCCCGGGTTATTGTCACGATATTGAAAATACGGGTGTTGACAGTACATATAAAGTTCATCGGGGTCGGAATCAGATTTCTCTATTTTGATGCCTTTTCCCTTATTATTTTCTTTTACCTCATTAAATTGGGTCGGGGTAATTTCTATAACATCATCGGAATCCTCATCAAGATCCGATTCATCGAAAAATTGGTAATTTTCCCAATATTTTGCTTCCTTAGCGGAAACACCATTGACCATTATTAACTTTGGTCCATTGGTTGATGATTTTCTTTTATTTGACCGGTTTTCTGTGGTTCCTAATATTCCCCCTCCGGAACCTCTTCTTCTTCCAGTTCCTCTTCTTCTGGTTCCTCTTCTTTCGGTTCCTCTTCTTCCGGTTCCGTTTCCTCTTCTTCCGGTTCTTCGGGAACTTGTGAATCTTGCCAATATATATTCGACTCTTCGTTATTATTAGGTGAGTCAATGGGATTTGTGCTAGAGGTATACATCTATCACACAATATCAAACATGTTAAGAGATTAATATATCACATAATATTTACATGTTAATAATATATAGTTTCCAAAAAAAATGTTAAGCAATCATTTTTAAAGAAAACACGATCGAATTCCAGACTCACTAATGCATCCTAACAAACTCGATAAGACACACTAATGCAAATTTTTCTGGTTCTCTAAGACCAACGCTCAGATACCAACTGAAATGTCCCGTTCATATTGATTATAAACGTTCCATATTAATTGATTTCGTTGCGAGGTTTTAACCTCTATATGACGTTTTCAAAGACTGCATTCATTTTTAAAACAACCATAACCTTTATTTTATCAATAAAGATTTTAAAAAACATTACGTAGATTATCAAATAATGATAATCTAAAATATACTGTTTACACACGACCATTACATAATGGTTTACAATAGAAATATATTACATCGACATATTTTTCTTGAATGCAGTTTTTACACAATATCATACAAACATGGACTCCAAATCTTGTCCTTATTTTAATATGCAATAGCGGAAGCTCTTAATATTTACCTGAGAATAAACATGCTTTAAACGTCAACAAAAATGTTAGTGAGTTATAGGTTTAACCTATATATATCAAATCGTAACAATAGACCACAAGATTTCATATTTCAATACACATCCCATACATACAGATAAAAATTATTCATATGATGAACACCTGGTAACCGACATTAACAAGATGCATATATAAGAATATCCCCATAATTCCGGGACACCCTTCGAATATGATATAAATTTCGAAGTACTAAAGCATCCGGTACTTTGGATGGGGCTTGTTAGGCCCAATAGATCTATCTTTAGGATTCGCGTCAAGTAGGGTGTCTGTTCCATAATTCTTAGATTACCAGACTTAATAAAAAGGGGCATATTCGATTTTGATAATTCAACCATAGAATGTAGTTTCACGTACTTTTGTCTATTTTGTAAATCATTTATAAAACCTGCATGTATTCTCATCCCAAAAATATTAGATTTTAAAAGTGGGACTATAACTCACTTTCACAGATATTTCCTTCCTCGGAAATAAGACTTGGCCACGGATCGATTCACGAACCTATACAAATATGTTCATATATATCAAAGTATGATCAAAATATAATTACAACCATTTTTATTATGTTTTAAAGATTTGAGTGTATTAAGTCAACTGTCCTCGTTAGTTAGCTACAACTAGTTGTCCACAGTTAGATGTACATAAATAAATCGATATATATTATCTTAAATCAATCCACGACCCAGTGTATACACGTCTCAGGCTAGATCACAAATCAAAGTATATATATTTTTGGAATCAACCTCAACCCTGTATAGCTAACTCCAACATTACTACATATAGAGTGTCTATGGTTGTTCCAAATAATATATATACATGGGTCGATATGATATGTCAAAACATTTGCATACGTGTCTATGGTATCCCAAGATTACATAATATATTAGAATACATGTATAATACAATATAAGTTAGCTAGGATATGATTTTTATAGATTTGTTAAACATTTTCCGTAGCTAAAAATATCAAAAATATCCAATCTTGTTTTACCCATAACTTCTTCATTTTAAATCGGTTTTGAGTGAATAAAATTGCTATGGTTTTATATTGAACTCTAATTTAAGAATCCAAACAGAAAAAGTATAGGTTTATAGTCAGAAATTTAAGTTACATGTCAATTACTAAAGAGGTAGTCATTTCCGTTGAAAGAACGACATCTTGATGACCATTTTGAAAAACATACTTTCACTTTGAGTTTAACCAAGATTTTTGGATATAGTTTCATGTTCATATGAAAAATCATTTTCCCAGAAGAACAACTTTTAAATCAAAGTTTATCATAGTTTTTAATTATCCAAACCAAAACAGCCCCCGGTTTCACTACGACGGCGTATATCCGATTTTATGGTGTTCACCGTATTTTCAGGTTTTAAATCATTAAGTTAGCATATCATATAGATATAGAACATGTGTTTAGTTGATTTTAAAAGTCAAGTTAGAAGGATTAACTTTTGTTTGCGAACACGTTTAGAATTAACTAAACTATGTTATAGTGATTACAAGTTTAAACCTTCGAATAAGATAGCTTTATATGTATGAATCGAATGATGTTATGAACATCATTACTACCTCAAGTTTTCTGGATAAAACTAGTGGAAATGAAAAAAATGGATCTAGCTTCAAAGGATCCTTGGATGGCTTGAAAGTTCTTGAAGCAGAATCATGACACGAAAACAGTTCAAGTAAGATTTTCACTCGAAATAAGATTGTTATAGTTGTAGAAATTGAATCAAAGTTTGAATATGAATATTACCTTGAATTATAAAGATAACCTAATGTAAATAACAAAGGTTCCTTGATCTTAGATGATTACTTGGAATGGATTAGAAAGCTTGGAAGTAGACTTGCAAACTTGGAAGTATTCTTGATTTTTATGAAACTATACTTATGGAATTTATGAAGAACACTTAGAACTTGAAGATGGAACTTGAGAGAGATCAATTAGATGAAGAAAATTGAAGAATGAAAGTATTTATAGGTATTTTTGGTCGTTGGTATATGGATTAGATATAAAAGATATGTAATTTTTTTTTTCATGTAAATAAGTCATGAATGATTACTAATATTTTTGTAATTTTATGAGATATTTCATGCTAGTTGCCAAATGATGGTTCCCACATGTGTTAGGTGAATCATATGGGCTACTAAGAGCTGATCATTGGAGTGTATATACCAATAGAACACACGTCTAAAAGTTGTGTATTGTACGAGTACGAATACGGGTGCATACGAGTAGAATTGTTGATGAAACTGAATGAGGATGTAATTGTAAGCATTTTTGTTAAGTAGAAGTACTTTGATATGTGTCTTGAAGTCTTTCAAAAGTGTAAGAATACATATCAAAACACAACATGTATATATATTCTAATGGAGTCGTTAAGTCTTCGTTAGTCATTACATGTAAGTGTTGTTTTGAAACCTTTAAGTTAACGATCTCAATTAATGTTGTTAACCCAATATTTATTATATCAAATGAGATGTTAAATTATTATATTATTATGATATTATGATGTATGAATATATTTTAATATGATATATACATTAAAATATCGTTACAACGATAATCGTTACATATAAGTCTCGTTTCGTAATTCTTGAGTTAGTAGTCTTGTTTTTACATATGTAGTTCATTGTTAACACACTTAATGATATATTTAAATATCATTTTATCATGTTAAATATAGTGTTTCAATATCTTAATATGATACATATGTATTTAGTAGACGTTATTGATAATGCTAAAAACGAACATATATTTCATAGCATTATTCCTCAAGAAAGACAAGCTTTTAGTTGCAATTGTTCTATTTACAAGTGATATTCGTTTAAATAATAAAAGGTGAAGACAAAAGACAGATTCGACGAATTGAAGACGCAAATGACCAAAAAGCTCAAAAGTACAAAAGACAATCAAAGAGGTTCCAATTATTGATAAGAAACGTCTCGAAATTACAAGAGTACAAGATTCAAAACGCAAAGTACAAAATATAAAATTGTACGCAAGGACGTTCGAAAATCCGGAACCGGGACCAGAGTCAACTCTCAACGCTCGACGCAACGGACTAAAAATTACAAGTTAACTATGTATATAAATATAATATAATATATAATTAATTATATTAATTATATATATTATATTTATAAATAAAAACCGTCGGCAGAGAAAGACTCCAGAGTTGTGAGCTGTAATTTCAAACTCCGCGACTCGCGGAGTTTGAAGGCCAAAATGGCCGCGAGTCGCGGAGACCCCAGTTTTGAAACTCCCTATAAAGCAAACCGAAATCTGATCATTTTCATCATCTTTTTCTTCTTCTCCTCATACGTAAAATATATATATATATATATTTATAATTTATATTTTAATTTTAATTATAATTCTAATAATAAGGGTATGTTAGCGAATATTGTAAGGGTGTAAGTCGAAATTCTGTCCGTGTAACGCTACGCTATTTTTAATCATTGTAAGTTATGTTCAACCTTTTTACATTAATGTCTCGTAGCTAAGTTATTATTATGCTTATTTAAAACGAAGTAATCATGATGTTGGGCTAATTACTAAAATTGGGTAATTGGGCTTTGTACCATAATTGGGGTTTGGACAAAAGAACGACACTTGTGGAAATTAGACTATGGGCTATTAATGGGCTTTATATTTGTTTAACTAAATGATAGTTTGTTAATGTTAATATAAAGATTTACAATTGGGCGTCCCTATAAATTACCATATACACTCGATCGGACACGATGGGCGGGGTATTTATATGTACGAATAATCGTTCATCTAACCGGACACGGGAATGGATTAATAGCCACTAGAATAATTAAAACAGGGGTGAAATTACATTCAAGGGTAATTGGTGTAATTGCTAACAAAGTAGTAAAACCTTGGTTTACACGCAGTTGATAACCTGGTGTATTCATTAAACAAAGTATTAAAACCTTGTTACAATTCGAATCCCCAATTAGTTGGAATATTTAACTTCGGGTATAAGAATAATTTGATGAGGACACTCGCACTTTATATTTATGACTGATGGACTGTTATGGACAAAAACCAGACGGACATATTAAATAATCCAGGACAAAGGACAATTAACCCATGGGCATAAAACTAAAATCAACACGTCAAACATCATGATTACTGAAGTTTAAATAAGCATAATTCTTTTATTTCATATTTAATTTCCTTTATTTTATATTTAATTGCACTTCTAATTATCGCATTTTTATTGTTATTGTATTTAATCGCACTTTTAATTATCGTACTTTTTAATTATCGCAAGTTTATTTTATCGCACTTTTATTATTCGCAATTTCATTATCGTTATTTACTTTACGCTTAAAATTAAGTCTTGTATTTATTTATTATTTTACATTTGGTTTTAACTGCGACTAAAGTTTTAAAATCGACAAACCGGTCATTAAACGGTAAAAACCCCCCTTTATAATAATAATATTACTTATATATATGTTTGTATTTTTAATAAAAGTAAACTAATATAGCGTTGAGCTTTGTTTAAAAAAGATTCCCTGTGGAACGAACCGGACTTACTAAAAACTACACTACTGTACGATTAGGTACACTGCCTATAAGTGTTGTAGCAAGGTTTAAGTATATCCATTCTATAAATAAATAAATATCTTGTGTAAAATTGTATCGTATTTAATAGTATTTCCTGCTAAAATTAATAGTATTTTATATACTACTCCGCTGCACATCAAGTATTTTTGGCGCCGCTGCCGGGGAACTTTCTAAACGCCGGAAGCGCAACGCTAATATAAAAAAAAACGTTTTAAATATTCGAAAATATAAAAAAAAAACAAAAATATAAGTATTTTTAAGATTTTGTTAAATATTTAAGTTTTATAAGTTTCTTTATTTTTATTTTAGTTTATAAAAATATAAGTTTTATTTAAATATCTTTTATTTATATAAAAACAGAAAACTAATATAAAAAAAATAAATAAATAAATAAAGAAAAACGCGTCGAAGATTAAACCTGTCATCAGAATTTCTGAACCCCGCGAGTCGCGGGGTTTGAAGCTTTAAATACCGCAACTCGCGAAGGGGACCTGACACACGAACAGGAAGCCCTAATCCTGCATTTATTACGGATTATTATTAATTATTATTATTATTAACCCTAATTATAATTATAATTATTATTATAATTAAGTTTATTTTTAATTTAAGTTTTATTTAATTTATATTTTAGTTAAATTAGTTTAATTAAATTGTAAAATTAGTAGTTTTATTAAATAAATAATATAAAAATAATATTTTTATAAAAATTGTAATTTTTACAACTTTTTGTATATTTTTATATTTTGTTCCTTTTTAATCGTTGTAGCGTAATATTTGTATTTTTTCGCTCATATTTAATTTTAAACTTAGTTTTTGCCATAGTCATTTTTACTCCTAGATTTTTAGGCTTTGCCGTAGAATTCCTTAAGTGATTTTTCTTTAGGCTAAGATTTAGGTACTTTAGAATTTTGCGACGCCTTTTTAAGTTTTAGTTTCTTTTTAAGTTATTTCCATTTGGGATTTAGTTTTTCCTGTAAGCTTTAATATTTTTAGACGACTTTTACCTATGTATCAATTATCATTCCAATTAGTAATTTCAATTTGCAATTATAATTTTAAGTTAGTTGTAGTAATAAGGTTAGGTTAGTCAAGTATTTTTAAGTTTTATAAGTTTCTTTTATTTTTTTCGTCACCTTTTATTTTTCAACCATTTTTCTTTTTCGACCTTTTTCGACGAACTCTTTTTCTTTCTTATTTCTCGCTATTCTAGTTTTAGGACATAGATTTTTATTCTACTTCTTATCTAAATTTCTTAAAATTACGAAAATTTATTTTGAGTGGTTAAATTGATAGACATCAAAATTTTCTGGTTCGTAGTAATAGTTGGATTTGTACGTGGACCGGGTTATTGGAGCCAAACAGTCCTCAATTATATTGAGACCAAACGAATCCTGCCCCTCTGCTGCATCTTTTGGCTATTCGAAACGTGGGCAAAATCAAAAAAGTCTATTGATTGGATAACTTATTATAATTTTTCTTTCCTTTTTAAAACTAATAGGATATTCAGTGAATGCACCGAGCAAGACGTTCACCACCTGTAACTAGATCAAGACATTTAGCAAATATAACCGCCGTTGATTTTTCTTTAGAATCGTCATCCAGTAGACCAAGTACTTCAGTTCAAATTTCCGATAATCCATTTTTTGAACCCGACCTCACAATTGAGAATCCGGAAAATATTCAGGAACGGTTCGTAGATCCTGAACCATTAAACTTTCCTCCGGAGCCACCAATCATTCAAACAGAGATTGTTGAGGAACGAACCATTAAATCAGAATCATCTAGTGATACCGATTCAACAAATTCAATTATGGAGAATCTGGAACCTTTAAGTATGGAAGACCGAATGAGAGCTAAACGCACTGGCCAAGGTCACGCAATTACTCATCCAGACATTAATGCGCCAGATTATGAAATCAAAGGACAAATTTTACACATGGTGACTAATCAATGCCAATTTAGTGGTGCGCCGAAGGAAGATCCAAATGAACATCTACGTACCTTTAATAGGATCTGCACACTATTTAAAATCCGAGAAGTGGAGGATGAACAGATATATCTCATGTTATTTCCCTGGACTTTAAAGGGAGAAGCCAAAGATTGGTTGGAATCGTTACCTGAAGGGGCGATCGATACATGGGACGTTTTAGTTGACAAATTTCTTAAACAATTCTTTCCTGCATCTAAAGCCGTAAGACTTCAAGCAGAAATTGTTACGTTCACACAGAAACCAAATGAAACTCTATATGAGGCATGGACAAGATATGGAAAGTTGTTAAGAGGATGTCCGCAACATGGTTTAGACACCTGTCAAATAGTACAAATATTCTACCAAGGATGCGACATCACTACAAGAAAAGACATAGATATAGCAGCTGGTGGTTCTATTATGAAGAAAACCGAAACTGATGCTTTCAAAATTATTGATAATACTGCTTCCCACTCACATGAGTGGCACCAAGAAAAAGACATCGTTAGATCATCTAAAGCAGCTAGAGCCGATTCTAGCCATGACTTAGATTCCATTTCCGTAAAGATAGATGCTGTGGAGAGACGAATGGAAAAGATGACTAAAGATATTCACTCAATACGAATTAGTTGTGAGCAGTGTGGAGGACCACATTTGACAAAAGATTGTCTCAGTATTGAATTAACAATGGAACAAAGAGAGAATATTTCATACATAAACCAAAGGCCTGGAAATAATTATCAGAATAATTATCAACCGCCAAGACCGATTTACAATCAAAACCAGAATTATAACAGAAATATTCCATACAACAACCAACAAGGTCCTAGCAATCAACAAGTATCCAATAATACTTATAATCAGCAAAGACCTAATTTTCAAAACAAACCACCACAACAAACCGATGATAAAAAGCCGAATTTAGAAGATATGATGACGAAGCTAGTTGAAACTCAAACGCAGTTTTTCACATCTCAGAAACAAACCAATGAACAAAATGCTCAAGCATTTAGAAATCAACAAGCTTCTATTCAAAATCTGGAACAAGAAGTGAGTAACCTAGCAAGGTTAATAGGTGAAAGAAAACCGGGAAGTCTACCTAGTGATACAAATGCTAACCCCCGGAATGAAACAGCTAAAGCCATTACCACAAGAAGTGGTACAACACTTAAAACACCTGAAATACCTGTAACTTCTGATGAAACTATTCCTACTCCACAAGAACCACAACCTGATCAAGATAAGGAAAAAGAACCGGTAGTTGAAAAGATTAATGAAGATAACACAGCTAAGGCTAAACCTTATGTTAAACCATATCAACCACCACTTCCTTACCCGAGTAAAATGAAGAAAGAGAAACTTGAAGCCGAGCAATCCAAATTCTTGGATATGTTTAAACAGATAAATGTAAATCTTCCTTTCATTGATGTGATTTCAGGAATGCCTAGATATGCTAAATTCTTGAAAGATCTAATTTCAAATAGAAAGAAAATGGAAGAACTCTCGGCTGTTACTATGAATGCTAATTGTTCAGCAGTGCTGTTGAATAAGATACCAGAAAAATTATCTGATCCAGGAAGTTTCACAATTCCATGTTTTCTGGGTAGTCTTAGTTCAATAGAAGCATTGGCAGACTTAGGTGCTAGTATAAATCTAATGCCGTATTCACTATACGCTAAACTAGACCTTGGAGAATTGAAACCAACCAGAATAAGCATACAACTAGCCGATAGATCAATAAAATATCCTAGAGGGATAATGAAGAACATGCTAGTTAAAGTTGGTACTTTAGTATTTCCAGTAGATTTTGTTGTTTTGGACATGGAAGAAGATTCTCAAGTTCCTCTCATATTAGGAAGCCCATTCTTAAACACGGCTAAAGCAATGATAGACGTGTTCGGTAAGAAACTGACCCTAAGTATAGAGGATGAGAGTGTTACCTTTTCAGTTGATAGAGCAATGCAACAACCACAATCTGCAGATGATACATGTTATTATATTCAAACTATAGATGCACATGCAGAATTATTAGAAGAATTTCCAGAATTACAAGGAACAGGAGAATGTTCTTTAGGAGAAGGTAATGAACCAATTGATGAAGCTGAAATGTTAGCTACACTTATAGCTAATGGATATGAACCAACAACAGAAGAAATTCAAATGCTAAAAGAAGAAGACAGATATTGATACAAATCATCGATAGAAGAACCACCAACACTAGAGTTAAAGCCACTTCCAAACCATTTGGAATACGCTTATTTACATGGTGAATCTGAATTACCTGTAATAATATCGTCTTCTCTTACTGAAAATGAGAAATCACAACTCATTTCTGTGTTGAAAGCTCATAAACCAGCCATTGCATGGAAGATTCATGATATTAAAGGAATAAGTCCTTCGTATTGCACACATAAAATCCTTATGGAAGAAGGTCATAAAACGTATGTGCAACGCCAACGAAGATTAAATCCTAATATGCAAGATGTAGTTAAGAAAGAGATTATTAAACTGCTAGACGCAGGTCTAATTTATCCAATCTCTGATAGTCCATGGGTAAGCCCAGTTCAATGCGTGCCTAAGAAGGGTGGCATGACTGTCATTACAAATGAGAAAAATGAGCTTATTCCTACTAGGACTGTAACAGGATGGCGTGTATGTATTGATTATAGAAAATTAAATGACGCCACCAGAAAAGATCACTTTCCCTTACCTTTCATAGATCAAATGTTGGAAAGATTAGCCGGAAATAGTTACTATTGTTTTCTAGATGGATTTTCCGGATATTTTCAAATTCCAATAGCACCCGAGGACCAAGAGAAAACCACATTCACGTGCCCTTATGGTACTTTTGCTTACAAACGCATGCCATTTGGACTTTGCAACGCCCCTGCAACCTTTCAAAGGTGTATGATGGCGATTTTTCACGACATGATAGAAGAATGCATGGAAGTATTCATGGATGACTTTTCAGTCTTCGGTGATACATTTAAATCATGTATAGTTAATCTGGAACGAATGCTAATTAGATGTGAACAATCAAATCTAGTTCTTAATTGGGAGAAATGCCATTTCATGGTTAAAGAAGGCATCGTTCTTGGACATAAAATTTCAAAAGAAGGAATTGAAGTGGATAGAGCTAAAGTAGATGTAATTGCTAAACTTCCACATCCCACCAATGTTAGAGGAGTTAGGAGTTTTCTAGGGCATGCCAGTTTTTACCGACGTTTCATAAAAGATTTTTCTAAAATTGCCACTCCTATGAATAAACTCGTAGAAAAGGATGCGCCATTCATCTTTTCAGATGAGTGTATCAAATATTTTAATATTCTTAAAGAGAAACTCACTAATGCGCCGATCATGATAACACCAAATTGGAATCTACCATTTGAACTAATGTGCGATGCAAGTGATTTTGCAATGGGAGCCGTTTTAGGACAAAGGATTGAAAAACGATTTCAACCTATATATTATGCTAGTAAGACATTACAAGGAGCACAAACGAACTATACAACTACTGAAAAAGAACTCCTTGCTATTGTCTTTACTTTTGACAAATTTCGATCATATCTCGTTCTAGCAAAAACGGTGGTCTATACCGACCATTCTGCTCTTAGATACCTATTTTCAAAACAAGATGCTAAACCAAGATTAATCCGTTGGATCTTACTCTTACAAGAGTTTGATATTGAAATCCGAGATAAAAGAGGAGCAGAAAATCTCGCCGCTGATCATCTTTCTCGTCTTGAAAATACCGAATTAGAAGTTCTGAATGAATCAGCTATACAAGACAACTTTCCTGATGAATATCTATTGAAAATAGATTATAAAGAAATCCCATGGTTTGCAGACTATGCAAACTACTTAGTTTGTGGATTCCTTGAAAAAGGATTATCGTATCAAAGACGAAAGAAATTCTTCAGTAATATAAAACACTATTTCTGGGAAGATCCACATCTGTTTAAAAGTTGTCCCGATGGAATAATACGCCGATGTGTATTTGGAGATGAAGCTAGTAAAATATTAAACCATTGTCACACAGGACCAACAGGAGGGCATTATGGGCCTCAACTAACAGCAAGAAAAGTTTATGATGCTGGATTCTATTGGCCAACAATTTACAAAGACGCACACCTTCTTTTCAAATCCTGTGATGCATGTCAAAGGGCCGGAAAAATAAGTCAACGTGATGAAATGCCACAAAATGTCATCCAAGTATGTGAAGTATTTGACATTTGGGGTATTGACTTTATGGGTCCATTTCCAAAATCTCATAATAATCTATATATACTCGTAGCCATTGATTATGTATCTAAATGGACGGAAGCACAAGCTCTCCCAACTAACGATGCACGAGTTGTAGTCAACTTTTTAAAACGTCTTTTTGCAAGGTTTGGAACACTGAAAGCTTTAATAAGTGATCGGGGTACTCATTTCTGTAATAATCAACTTGAGAAAGTTCTTAAAAGATATGGAGTAACTCATAAAATCTCCACCGCATATCATCCACAAACAAGTGGACAAGTTGAAAATACCAATCGGGCTTTAAAACGTATTCTAGAGAAAACCGTAGGATCAAATTCGAAGGAATGGTCCATTAAATTGGAGGATGCACTCTGGGCTTTTAGAACAGCCTACAAAACTCCAATTGGAACCACACCTTTTAGACTTGTTTATGGAAAAGCATGTCATCTTCCAGTAGAAATTGAACACAAAGCATTTTGGGCTTTGAAGACATGTAATCTTGATTTACATGAAGCTGGACGTCTACGATTAAGTCAACTAAACGAATTAGAAGAATTAAGACATGAAGCATACGAAAATTCGTTAATCTATAAAGAAAGAACGAAGAAATGGCATGATAAAAGAATCAGAAGTTCAAAAGAATTTAAAGAAGGAGACATAGTTCTTCTTTTCAATTCACGATTCAAGCTATTTCCAAGAAAATTGAAATCAAGATGGTCTGGACCATTCATAGTCAAAAGTGTTTTCCCATACGGAACGATAGAATTAATAAATTTAAATGGGATTGAATTTAAAGTTAATGGTCACAGAGTTAAACATTACATACATGGTCCGATGGAAGTCGACAACGAAGTTAATCACAATTTCGACACCACAGCTAACTAAGTGTGGGGAGAATCAAGTCTTTAAAGGATAATATGTATTTCTGTTAGAGTTAGATTGTCTGTTTTCGTGTAGTTCTCGAAAATGGAACCCGAATGGTCTTTCCCTAGCAGACCCTAAAGAACTAGTCTTCTCCCCCCATTCTGAATTTTTATTTTTTTTTAGGTTTTTACAAAATGAAGACTGCCTGTGAACTAAACCATGGTCTAATGCTACACGCTTTGATCACTAAAAGAAATAATGACATACTACCAAGTGAATTAGTATCAGTAATCAGAGAAAGAATGGACGGAGTTAGAAAAGAATCCAGATGCGAAGATAATAAGTTACAATTTGGTAAAGGAAAATCAAAATCCGCAGCGAAAAGAAGAGCACGACACCTAGAAAGATGTCACAAATGCGGAAAATGGTCACATGGAGGTAAATGTTCAAATAATCAAACCTATTCAAATACCGAATTTGTTACTTTATGCAGAGACGGACCGTTCATATGTTTAGAAGAAAAGACACTGAATGCTCGAGGTTACGCCTATGTAGCCATGGAAAACCAATTAAACCGACTATCTTATGAATGGGATAGATCATATAACTAAGAAATCTATCTCACAGGTATGTCTGTACAGTTTTTATTTTTATTTTTATTTTTAACCTTTTGATAATAAACGCTAATTTGTTCGCTAAAAAGTATTAAATTGGTATTGAATAAAATTAGGTTTGGCGACCGAAATTATTGATATCATTCAAAAATTTATTACATCACTGCGAAATTTAACGTTTATTCTTAAGGTATAAATATCTTTAATCAATCAACCCAAAATATTTCAAAAATTCGTCATGAGTTAAATTAGGTCTTGGAACCGAAATTACTTTACCGAAAAGAGGGGCGCATATTTTTGATAATATTTGATTGATTAATGTGGGATAAAAAGCCAAAAAGATTTTTAATTTTATTTTTACCATGTTTTTAAAATTAATATTTAAATCTTAAATTAATATTGTAAACTTTGTAAAAACAATATTTTTAAAATTGTAAATATTTGAAAAATTAATATATGTTTGGTGTGAATTTATAATATGAATTTTTAAATTAAGTTTGGTGTGAATTTTTAATTTTTAAAATATGAATTTTTTAATTTTATGCATTTCAAATTTTAAGTTTGGTGTGAATTTTTAATATTAATTTTGAATTTTATATTTAAATTGTGTGAATTTAAAAACAAAAATTTACTTTATCTCATTAAGTTAAAAATATGATTTTTAAAATTCGTCGTAAGTTGAAGACTAGGTCATTAAACCGAAATTGCTTTACCCGAGGGAGGGACGAGAACTTTTATTATCATTATTTTTAATCTTATTGATTTAAAGTATGCCAAAAAAATTAAAAAATCCAAAAATCTAAGCTTTTAAAACAATTGCTTGAAAATGACAAATTTTAAAATTTTGTCGAAGGACGGACTAGGGCATCGTTCCGAAATGCCCTCATTCTTAAAAGAAACAAATTTTTAAAATTAATTAATATTTTTTTTATATAAGTTAAAGATTTCTAAAAAAAAAATCCAATATGTTTGGAAACTTTGGTAAAATTTAATCATTTTTCTACGCTAATCACCCTCAATAATTTAAATTGTTACTGATTTCTTGCAAATGAGGGCATTGCAAGATCTTAAGTGTGGGAAGGGGTTAAATTATTTCGGATTTTAAAATTTTTTTGATTTAAACACTTGGTTACCATTAAAAATACTAGTAACGCAGTAGTTGTATTAGAATCTAGTGCTCTCCGATAACAAGGAACAGCCCTAGTCTTATATACTGACTACCCACTTCTAGTAAATTTTTCAAAATTTTCAACAAAATGAATTCAAAATCATGTTTATACATATTTATGAACGATGAAAACTAGGTCATTGAGCCGAAATTATCGTTACCTCGGAAAGGACATAAATTGAGAAACAACTAAAATGTTAGAATTTATTTAAGAATGGAATAGAGGAGAAAAAGGCAAAGAAAAACATAAATAAAAGCCAAGTGTGGGAAAACTTTACCAAGTTATTCAAAACATATATCACATATTTTTGTACAAACAATTGAAAATACTTTTGTTTTGGACGATAATCAACTGTTTTACCCGAGGAAAGAAAAGAAGAGATGGATCTACACGATGAATCAATTCCATCATTAAAAGGAAGTAAAGTCTTCCGAAAAAGACACGCGCTTCTTGATTTAGGTCAAGAAGTTGTCGTCCAGGCCAGCTGTAGGTTGACGAAAAATCTAGAAAAGTCATCTCTAAAATCAGCAGGAAATCCACGGACCTCAGCATTAAACAGGGTCGCCAAGTGGTCAGATTTATCCTAACCATGAGAAGGATTTATCTCGTACAATGGGGGGGCACCATGCAAATTAGCTGGACAAGACTAATGAATCAGATCCCCAGAAAGGATAATCTCCTTAAAGATTAAAAATCAGCTTTTAAGACTGATATTACTCAATCCTTGAGATTGACCTTAAAGATTGAGAATTACAAACTCATGGAATTCAATGATATCTAAACTCGAGCTTGAACGAGAAAATATTTTGATCAAAATTACAAACCGATTTGTTTTCTGAAAACCTTATTTTCAATGCGTTCATTACCATTGAACGTAAAATCCTAGGAATTCACCTGGAATTCATTAGGTCACCTGAACTAAATCGGGTGTCAACCGTAAGAACGGTGGTTGCATAGTGGTCAAAGACAGGACCTTGTGCCAGGCCAAAAAATTATAAGGGTGAGCTTTACTATTGCTCCTACCAAGGATAGTAATTGCATCCGACACGTTATAGACCATAATTAAAAGCATGTCAGGGGACATTGCCTTAACAGTTGCTTGTTCAACGCTTTTCTTTACAACCGGACGGTAGTTTACTGAAAGGTAATATACGGGACAAGTAAACTGGACGTGTTGCTTTCCAAATACAAGGTTAGCAAGTGGGTGACACAAAACCGCAAGTTTTGAGCTAAATTTTCAAATCTGAAACCCACCAAACCCACAAAAATATTTTGCAAACACCGGTAAAGGGTTATTCCGGAAAACTTATCTAGGGTAAAAACTAGATTTAATTTTCAAAAGATCAAATGTTTTCATAAAGATCCAATTTCCTTAATGGATCTAAATTTTTATAGTCATGTGGGACTGTAAACCATATCGTTACTACCATTGTTTATACCGCCGTATAGAAAATCACTGATGTACAAAGTGTGAAGAATAAAGAAGTGATTCTAGTATTTCAAGACGATATTGCTTGAGGACAAGCAACGCTCAAGTGTGGGAATATTTGATAATGCTAAAAACGAACATATATTTCATAGCATTATTCCTCAAGAAAGACAAGCTTTTAGTTGCAATTGTTCTATTTACAAGTGATATTCGTTTAAATAATAAAAGGTGAAGACAAAAGACAGATTCGACGAATTGAAGACGCAAACGACCAAAAAGCTCAAAAGTACAAAATACAATCAAAGAGGTTCCAATTATTGATAAGAAATGTCTCGAAATTACAAGAGTACAAGATTCAAAACGCAAAGTACAAAATATAAAATTGTACGCAAGGACGTTCGAAAATCCGGAACCGGGACCAGAGTCAACTCTCAACGCTCGACGCAACGGACTAAAAATTACAAGTTAACTATGTATATAAATATAATATAATATATAATTAATTATATTAATTATATATATATTATATTTATAAATAAAAACCGTCGGCAGAGAAAGACTCCAAAGTTGTGAGCTGTAATTTCAAACTCCGCGACTCGCGGAGTTTGAAGGCCAAAATGGCCGCGAGTCGCGGAGACCCCAGTTTTGAAACTCCCTATAAAGCAAACCGAAATCTGATCATTTTCATCATCTTTTTCTTCTTCTCCTCATACGTAAAATATATATATATATTTTTATAATTTATATTTTAATTTTAATTATAATTCTAATAATAAGGGTATGTTAGCGAATATTGTAAGGGTGTAAGTCGAAATTCTGTCCGTGTAACGCTACGCTATTTTTAATCATTGTAAGTTATGTTCAACCTTTTTACATTAATGTCTCGTAGCTAAGTTATTATTATGCTTATTTAAAACGAAGTAATCATGATGTTGGGCTAATTACTAAAATTGGGTAATTGGGCTTTGTACCATAATTGGGGTTTGGACAAAAGAACGACACTTGTGGAAATTAGACTATGGGCTATTAATGGGCTTTATATTTGTTTAACTAAATGATAGTTTGTTAATGTTAATATAAAGATTTACAATTGGGCGTCCCTATAAATTACCATATACACTCGATCGGACACGATGGGCGGGGTATTTATATGTACGAATAATCGTTCATCTAACCGGACATGGGAATGGATTAATAGCCACTAGAATAATTAAAACAGGGGTGAAATTACATTCAAGGGTAATTGGTGTAATTGCTAACAAAGTAGTAAAACCTTGGTTTACACGCAGTTGATAACCTGGTGTATTCATTAAACAAAGTATTAAAACCTTGTTACAATTCGAATCCCCAATTAGTTGGAATATTTAACTTCGGGTAAAAGAATAATTTGATGAGGACACTCGCACTTTATATTTATGACTGATGGACTGTTATGGACAAAAACCAGACGGACATATTAAATAATCCAGGACAAAGGACAATTAACCCATGGGCATAAAACTAAAATCAACACGTCAAACATCATGATTACTGAAGTTTAAATAAGCATAATTCTTTTATTTCATATTTAATTTCCTTTATTTTATATTTAATTGCACTTCTAATTATCGCATTTTTATTTTTATTGTATTTAATCGCACTTTTAATTATCGTACTTTTTAATTATCGCAAGTTTATTTTATCGCACTTTTATTATTCGCAATTTCATTATCGTTATTTACTTTACGCTTAAAATTAAGTCTTGTATTTATTTATTATTTTACATTTGGTTTTAACTGCGACTAAAGTTTTAAAATCGACAAACCGGTCATTAAACGGTAAAAACCCCCCTTTATAATAATAATATTACTTATATATATGTTTGTATTTTTAATAAAAGTAAACTAATATAGCGTTGAGCTTTGTTTAAAAAAGATTCCCTGTGGAACGAACCGGACTTACTAAAAACTACACTACTGTACGATTAGGTACACTGCCTATAAGTGTTGTAGCAAGGTTTAAGTATATCCATTCTATAAATAAATAAATATCTTGTGTAAAATTGTATCGTATTTAATAGTATTTCCTGCTAAAATTAATAGTATTTTATATACTACTCCGCTGCACATCAGTTATCATAACGATAATAGTTATATATATCATTTTGAGATTCTTAACTTAGTAATCTCATTTCTTATGTATATCACACATTGTTAATATATTTAGTGAGATACTTACTCATCATAATCTTATGTCAATCATATATATATGTCTATATATACCACAACATGTAGTTTTTACAATTTTGTAACGTTCGTGAATAGCTGGTCAACTTGGGTGATCAATTGTCTATATGAAACTTATTTCATTTAATCAAGTCTTAACAAGTTTGATTGCTTAACACGTTGGAAACATTTAGTCATGTAAATATCAATCTCAATTAATATATATAAACATGGAAAAGTTCGGGTCACTACAGAACCGCTACCCACTACCGAGAATTGACGACTTATTTGATCAACTACAAGGCTCATCGGTTTATTCGAAGATTGATTTACGTTCTGGGTATCATCAAATGCGGTTGAAGGAGGATGATATTCCAAAGACTGCTTTTAGGACGCGTTACGATCATTACGAGTTTATGGTTATGCCGTTTGGATTGACGAACGCACCAGCTGTGTTCATGTACCTCATGAACCGAGTGTGTGGGCCATATCTTGACAAGTTTGTCATTATTTTCATCGATGACATACTTATTTACTCGAAGAATGATCAAGAGCATGAAGAACATTTAAGAAAAATGATGGAGTTGCTGAGAAAAAAACTGTACGGTAAGTTTTTGTTGGGATTTAACAAGTTCATATATCTTAAAACCTTTTAAGAATCATAATAAACGGAAGCGTGTAATAACCAATTCTATTTGTTATCTTTAAACCAATTAAAGTTAAATCCCTTCTTGGATCAAGTTGTGAATATTATGCTTACAAGTTAACAAGAAAAGATAGAGTTTTATTTACCTCCTCAAGCTAGTTGAGGGTTGTTTAACACAAGGAGATGATGAACAAGTGTGTTAAAACTCCAAGCTTTTGATGCACCAACACCACCCTTGAACTTAGTTATGTATTAGACACTTAATCACCTTTAAACTTAGCTTGGAACCCACTTCTCTTGCACCCTAAAAACTGGACAGCAACTTAAGAAAAGATGAAGGTGAATGGAGTCTCAAAACAATGAAACCTCAAGAGGTGATACCCCAAACTTGTACCCAACACCTAGTACATTGGTTAGGCTTTGATAACACTTGAAAAACTGACTTTAAAAAAGGAAAATGATCCTCTTTTCAACCTCAAAAGGCCACGGCTGGACCAGCTGCAGAATGCAGTATTTTTCAGTTTTTTTTGCAAGCTTAAACTAGTAGTTATCACTTGAAAACTCATTCAAACTTTGGTATAAGTGTTGGACAAGTTCATGAGAAGTTGTGTAGTATAAAAGGCAACAAAACAAGCATGTGTGGTCTTTCTTGAAGACCCAAAATTCTGCCACATATTCTCTTTATCAACAATACATATAAGTTTATAAAAGTTTATAAAAGATTTATAAACTTATGTATTATTTTGTTACCTATACATTTTATAAAATCCTTTTATAAAATATAACACAATATAATCATTTAAACCTATAAACAATTATATATAAATTATCCAAATAATTTATCTCAAGTGATAATATTTTAGAAACCCGATTTTCTAAAATTCAAGTGTCGCGTATTTGTTTAATGAACCAATCGTTAAGATCAAATACGTATAAGGTGTCGGTAAGTTTGTTATTGGGTATGACCCGACTTGGATCATAACACATTAGCCACATTAATTTAATATGTCTCTCGGGCATACGAAATACCTTCAATCTCCCACTTGCACGAGAAACATAAGAAATTAATGCAAGTGATGGATACAGCCTAACACACCGTCCATCACCCCTAATATGTTATGACTTTGTGCCATTCAATAACATCATCCCTTTCGAGCTCCCTACTCAAACTGATATATGTAGGTGAATCTTTCATTATATCCTTTCATCCTAGATGTCATGTCAAATCCAGGAGATACAGAGTGATCACTCTCTTATAGATTTAACTTTTCAGGCCTTAGACATCTGACTCTCAACGAATAAGAGGGACAAATTCCATCTTGACTACATACGTCCTAGATATACACTTTGTAATATACCTGAGTTCTTCCTTATGTACTACCATGTTTCAGAATAGCGAAGGAAAGAATCAAGGCACAGTACTTGGTGAATATCCGAACCCAATATGTATCTCAGGTTAGAGGATACAATGATATTCGCCTTTACTCAAGATTACATGTGATCAACCACAAAGGCTCTATACAGTAATTCTTGAGAGCGGGTCTTCCAATATTTGTTTCCCACAAATATCTATGAACCTTGGTTGCAACCTTGCCCCACATTCAACCTATGAATGTATACCAATCCAAGTTCATAATAGTCTAAACCTCACACTTGTTCCCACAAATGTGATCGACTACGGAAATTTAGAATAGTTGCTTATTCATGGATGAAATATGCAAAATAGGAACATAACTCAAATAAATTAACACCATAGTTATATTAATGAGTTTGAATAATTTCGTTCCGGTACAATACATAAAATAGATCATATCCAATCACTAGAATATCGAAGCCCTAATGCAGAAACATGTCCCTCATGTTTTGGCCCATGTAAAAGCTTCGTGAGTGGATCCGCAACATTTTGATCTGTGTGATAAATGGTGGTGCGAGTTCCTAAGCTTGACAAAACATGCGCTCTCATCTCGATCAGTTTGGAAACTCGCTGACAACATCTCGATCAGTTTGGAAACTCGCGTCCACGTAACCTTTTACAGCGAGTTCCTCCTCACCAGACCCATATATTAGAAACATATCCTTAGTCCTCCTAAGGTATTTCAATATGCTTTTAACAGCAATCCAATGACTATTTCCTGGGTTATTCTGGTATCTACTTGTCAAGCTTAGAGCGCATGACACATCCGGTCTAGTACATATCATTGCATACATGATAGACCCAATAGCAGATGCGTATGGGACTTTCTTCATTCTCTCTTGTTCATCTTTCGTGGTAGGACACTGAGATGAACTGAGAACGGTTCCCTTTTGAATAGGTACCAAACCTCTCTTAGAGTTTTCCATCTTGAACCTTTTCAAGATTTTATCAATGTATGTACTTTGACTTAAACCTATCAATCTCTTGGATCTATTCCTATAGATCCCTATCCCCAATATGTATTGTGCATCTCCAAGATCCTTAATGGAGAAGCAACTCTTTAGCCAAGTTTTGACTCCTTGCAATGTGGTAATATCATTCCCAAATAATAATATATCGTCCACATATAGTACAAGGAACATGATAGTGCTCCCACTAGCTTTCTTATATACACAAGCTTCATCACCATTTTTAATGAAGCCAAATTTCTCGGCTTCCTCATTAAAACGATGATTCCACATTCTAGATGCTTGTTTCAATCCGTAGATTGACTTCTTTAACTTGCATACCCTTTTAGGATATTTTGGATCAACAAAACCTTCAGGCTGGACCATATAGACATCTTCCATAAGATATCCATTTAGGAAAGCGGTTTTGACATCCATTTACCATATTTCATAGTCGTAGTGAGCAGCAATGGCAAATAATATCCTAATAGACTTTAGCATTGCCACTGGCGAGAAAGTTTCATCATAATCAACCCCTTGAGTTTGAGTGAAACCTTTTGCTACAAGTCTAGCTTTATATGTATCCAAGTTTCCATGTATGTCGGTTTTCTTCTTGAAAAGCCATTTGCAATCAACTAGCTTAGAGCTAGGAGGTTGCTCAACAAGTTCCCAAACTTGGTTTTCATACATGGATTGCATCTCGGCGTTCATGGCATCCTGCCATTTATCTTTATCAATCCTTGATAAAGTATCTTGGTAGTTTGTTGGTTCATCCAAATCAACCGTATAGCAACCATCTATGAGAAACCCATATCTCTCAGGAGGATTGCTAATCCTACCAGATCTACGAATGTCTTGTGTATTTTGATCATCCATTTGATCACTATCAACATTTTCATGTTGAGTGCTAGTGTCAACCAATTGTGTATCATCTACTTGATCTTGAACCTCTTCAAGATCTATCTTCCTTTCACTATTTCCTTCCATTAGGAACTTAGTTTCAAGGAATTCCGCCTTCCGAGCAATAAATACATTCTGCTCGGATGGATCATAGAAATAGTATCCCATATCATCCTTGGGATATCCTATGAAGATACACTTCGTGGATCGAGCATTCAACTTATTAGGGACGTAACGCTTAGGATAAGCTTCACATCCCCATACCTTTAAGTATGATAGAGATGGAGGTTTACCAAACCACATCTCGTGAGGAGTTCGTTCCACTTTCTTGGTTGGGGCCATATTTAAAATACGAGCCGCGGAGCTTAGACAATAACCCCAAAATGATAGAGGCAACGAGCTTCTTGCCATCATAGATCGAACCATATCCATTAGGGTTCGGTTCCTCCTTTCGGAAACTCCATTAAGTTGGGGTGTTCCGGGTGGAGTAAGTTGTGAGATAATCCCACAACTCCTAAGATGATCTTGGAAGGCATCGCTTAGGTATTCACCTCCTCTATCGGTACGTAGTACCTTAATTGTCCTATTGAGTTGATTTTGTACTTCGTTTTGATATTCTTTGAATGCTTCAAACGTTTCGTCCTTGTGTCTTAATAAGTAGACATATCCGAAACGACTAAAGTCATCAATGAAAGTAACAAAGTATCTTTCACCATTCCTAGTTATGGGTTTAAAGGGTCCACATACATCCGAATGTATTAATCCCAATAAATCTTTAGCCCTTTCATAAGTCCCTTTGAAAGGTGCTTTAGTCATCTTGCCTTGTAAACAAGATTCGCATACATCAAATGAATCCATTTCATTTGATTTCAAAAGTCCATTCCTTTGAAGTGTATGCATTCGGTTCTTGTTTATGTGACCAAGGCGACAATGCCATAAGTAGGAATCACTCAAATCCCTTTTGAGTTTCTTGGTGCTTGTATGGTATATAGAGCTCGATGATGCGTCATTATGTACCAATTCATAAATTCCATTTGAAGGCGAGGCCTTGAAATAGAATACATTATCTTTCGAAATATGAATATCATCATCAATAAAATTAACAACGTAACCACATTGTTTTAAGCGAGAAATAGAAATAATGTTTCTACACAAATCCGGAGCATACAAAACATTTTCTAAAATAAGCTCCAATCTACTTGGAAGCTTCAAAACAAATTCTCCTTGAGCTTTAACATGCACCTTTGCACCATTGCCCATATAGAGACTTGATGTTCCCGCCTTATGATCACTTCTTTTGAACCCCTGCAAAGAATTGCAAATATGAGTTCCACATCCAGTGTCTAATACCCATGTATTAGAAGAAGTAATACTAAGCTCTATATATACCATATATATATTACCTGAGGTTTGCCCTGCATCCCTCTTGTCTTTCAACTCTTTAAGATAAACCGGACAGTTTCGTTTCCAATGACCCATTTCACCGCAACCGAAACATGGGTCTTCCTTGGGGTTTGCCTTCTCGGTTACCTTTTGCTTCTTAGCCTTGTTGATGGTTGGGGTAACCATCTTCCTTTTCCCTTTGCCTTGATAGGCGGGTCCTTTTCTCTTAGCCACCTTTGGCTTAGAGGTCTTACTTTTGGACCCACCTTGATCGATTGCTAACACGGGTAAAGCCCTTTTACCCATGCTAGTTTCCGCCGTTCTAAGCATACCGTGAAGCTCACCTATGCTCTTATCCATCCCATTCATATTGTAATTAATTACAAATTGATCAAACCTTTTTGATAAGGAGTTAAGGATAAGATCTGTGGCTAACTCATTGGAAATGTTTAGGTTAAGACGGTTAGCACGATCGATAAGGCTTTTCATCTTAAGTACATAAGATGAAACCTATTGGGTATCGTCCATACGACAAGCATGTAGCGCCCGAACCGTTTCGAAGCGCTCGACACGCGCTTGTTGAAGGAACATCTCCTTCAATTGCGTTATCATGTCGTATGCACTATGATGCTCGAAATCCTTTTGGAGTTCGGGAATCATAGTCCCAAGCATTAAGCATGAGACTTGAAGGGAGTCGTGGCAATACTTATCGTAAGAGGCCATTGCCTCCACATCATTCTCATCCGGTTGATCGGGAATGGGGTCCTCAAGCACATACATTTTATCCTCTTGTTTGAGGACAATCCGAAGATTGCGAAACCAATCCATAAAGTTTGTATGGTTGAGTTTGTCTTTCTCTAAGAGAGACCTTAATGATAGGTGGTTTAGGTTAAGTGGTGCGTTAGGAATGTTGTTGTTGTTATTGGCGGCCATCTACAAAATTAACAAAGTTCGTTTAAGTATCGATTTTAATTTAACATTCAATACCCTTTAAATCCAATTGAATTATTAAATTCTAGAATCCAACGATAAACCAAATTTCGGTTAGGTGACCTTTATCCCGCAATTTGATTTAGCTAGGTAGTCAATAAATGACAATTGCAATCCATTTGCAACTTCTAGAGTATGGGATCATGCAATCCTTTTGCATGGCATATTTATCCCATCAACGCCTATTTGTTCCTCATGCTTCGGTGACCCTAATTTCATGATTCCCAAATCAAGTCGTCCTACTTGTATAGACTTGTAAATTTAACATACAAGTGGTTAGGTGACCTTTATCCCACAAGCATGCGAAATTTACCTTAATCATATTAGTTTGCTCATAACGGTTAGGTGACCTTTATCCCATCATGAGTTCCCTAATACTTTTAAGTGTCACACAATAGGGTGGCGTTAAACTTGTTTACCTTGTTTGTAAAAGGGATTTAAGTTTTCATTAATTCTAGTTTGGGAAAACTTTTATGCCATACACCAACATGCATTTAGTGTATGGTACTTATGAAAAACCAATTTCATGTCTTGTAATTGAGCCAATTACTTGATATAAACCATTTTATATGCGTTATTCTTTTCTTGTTCTTAACAACCATTTATAAAGGTTTTTGGTTGCTATTTTAATTTAACCATTTAAATTTCCGTTTTGTATGTACTTAGTATGTCTAATTTAACCAATTAAATTGTCGTTTTGTTTGTTGTTATCTTGTGATTAATTGTATCAACCAAACATACAAAACAATAATCATACAAACAACCACACATGCAAAATAATTGTGTTCACAATCTAGCCATTTTGGTGAGCATTTGTTTAGCCGAAAACAAATGCCACCGGTTAAGGGGTTTTAACACAAAGTAAGAGATTTCCAATCTCCCACTTAACCTTGCATCCAAATGCTCCTTGTGTTCTTCAAGTCTTCATGATCTTGTATCTTCATTTTTACAAAATATGTATCCTAATACATTTTATCTAGAAAATGAAATTACAACCTATTCTATTTTACATACCAAATATAAAATGAATTACATAACAAATGAATGAATTATTACAAACCAATTGAATAATTATTACATGCCATTTGAATGAATAATAATACATACCAAATGAATCATAAATCAACCAAACACACATGCATGCAACACAAGGTCAAGGCTAGGATTGTGAACATTAACATGCAACCAAAATTGACCAAAATGGCAAGTTCCAAACCCCTTTTGGAACCTCCAAAATTCGGCCATCTCCTCAAACCCACCCAAACCCGAAAATTTTTGTATTCCATTTTCATGCATGTACTTGGAATGCAAATATAGTGGGTTTAAAGACAACAATTCGAAGCATATTTCAACAACTTCGGCTCTAGATACCATTGTTGGGATTTAACAAGTTCATATATCTTAAAACCTTTTAAGAATCATAATAAACGGAAGCGTGTAATAACCAATTCTATTTGTTATCTTTAAACCAATTAAAGTTAAATCCCTTCTTGGATCAAGTTGTGAATATTATGCTTACAAGTTAACAAGAAAAGATAGAGTTTTATTTACCTCCTCAAGCTAGTTGAGGGTTGTTTAACACAAGGAGATGATGAACAAGTGTGTTAAAACTCCAAGCTTTTGATGCACCAACACCACCCTTGAACTTAGTTATGTATTAGACACTTAATCACCTTTAAACTTAGCTTGGAACCCACTTCTCTTGCACCCTAAAAACTGGACAGCAACTTAAGAAAAGATGAAGGTGAATGGAGTCTCAAAACAATGAAACCTCAAGAGGTGATACCCCAAACTTGTACCCAACACCTAGTACATTGGTTAGGCTTTGATAACACTTGAAAAACTGACTTTAAAAAAGGAAAATGATCCTCTTTTCAACCTCAAAAGGCCACGGCTGGACCAGCTGCAGAATGCAGTATTTTTCAGTTTTTTTTGCAAGCTTAAACTAGTAGTTATCACTTGAAAACTCATTCAAACTTTGGTATAAGTGTTGGACAAGTTCATGAGAAGTTGTGTAGTATAAAAGGCAACAAAACAAGCATGTGTGGTCTTTCTTGAAGACCCAAAATTTTGCCACATATTCTCTTTATCAACAATACATATAAGTTTATAAAAGTTTATAAAAGATTTATAAACTTATGTATTATTTTGTTACCTATACATTTTATAAAATCCTTTTATAAAATATAACACAATATAATCATTTAAACCTATAAACAATTATATATAAATTATCCAAATAATTTATCTCAAGTGATAATATTTTAGAAACCCGATTTTCTAAAATTCAAGTGTCGCGTATTTGTTTAATGAACCAATCGTTAAGATCAAATACGTATAAGGTGTCGGTAAGTTTGTTATTGGGTATGACCCGACTTGGATCATAACACATTAGCCACATTAATTTAATATGTCTCTCGGGCATACGAAATACCTTCAGTTTTCAAAGTGTGCATTTTGGTTGGAAGAAGTTCAATTCCTCGGTCACATAGTGAAGAAAGAAGGTATTCAGGTAGATCCAGCAAAGATTGAAACCGTTGAAAAATGGGAAATCCCGAAAACTCCGAAGCATATACGCCAATTTTTAGGACTAGCTGGTTACTACAGAAGATTCATCCAAGATTTTTCCAGAATAGCAAAACCCTTGACTGCATTAACGTATAAAGGGAGGAAATTTGAATGGAAGGATGAACAAGAGAAAGCGTTTTAATTGTTAAAGAAAAAGTTAACTACGGAACCTATATTGTCATTACATGAAGGGAATGATGATTTTATGATATATTGTGATGCTTCAAAGCAAGGTCTCGGTTGTGTATTAATGCAACGAACGGAGGTAATTGCTTATGCGTCTAGACAATTGAAGATTCACGAGCAGAATTATACGACGCATGATTTGGAATTAGGCGCGGTTGTTTTTGCATTAAAGACTTAGAGGCACTACTTATATGGGGTCAAAAGTATTATATATACTGACCACAAAAGTCTTCAACATATATTTAATCAGAAACAAATGAACATGAGGCAGCGCAGGTGGATTGAATTGTTTGAATGATTACGACTTTGAGATTCGTTACCACCCGGGGAAGGCGAATATTGTAGCCGACACTTTAAGTAGAAAGGACAGAGAACTCATTCGAGTAAAAACTATGAATATAATGATTCACAATAACCTTACTACTCAAATAAAGGAGGCATAACAAGGAGTTTTAAAAAAGGGAAATTTAAACGATGAAATACCCAAAGGATTGGAGAAGCATCTTAATATTCGGGAAGACGAAACCCGGTATAGGGCTGAAAGAATTTGGGTACCAAAATTTGGAGATATGAGAGAAATGGTACTTAGAGAAGCTCATAAAACCAGATACTTAATACATCCAGGAACGGGGAAGATGTACAAAGATCTCAAGAAACATTTTTGGTGGCCAGGTATGAAAGCCGATGTTGCTAAATATGTAGGGGAATGTTTGACGTGTTCTAAGGTCAAAGCTGAGCATCAGAAACCATCAGGTCTACTTCAATAACCTGAAATCCCGGAATGGAAATGGGAAAACATTACCATGGATTTCATCACTAAATTGCCAAGGACTGCAAGTGGTTTTGATACTATTTGGGTAATAGTTGATCGTCTCACCAAATCAGCACACTTCCTGCCAATAAGAGAAGATGAAAAGATGGAAAAGTTAGCACGACTGTATTTGAAGGAAGTCATCTCCAGACATGGAATACCAATCTCTATTATCTCTGATAGGGATGGCAGATTTATTTCAAGATTCTGGCAGACATTACAGCAAGCATTAGGAACTCGTCTAGACATGAGTCCTGCCTATCATCCACAAACTGATGGGCAGAGCGAAAGGATGATACAAACGCTTGAAGACATGCTACGAGCATGTGTTATTGATTTCGGAAACAGTTGGGATCGACATCTACCGTTAGCAGAATTTTCCTACAACAACAGCTACCATTCAAGCCTTGAGATGGTGCCGTTTGAAGCACTTTATGGTAGAAAGTGCAGGTCTCCGATTTGTTGGAGTGAAGTGGGGGATAGATAGATTATGGGTCCGGAGATAATACAAGAAACTACCGAGAAGATCATCCAAATTCAACAACGGTTGAAAACCGCCCAAAGTCGACAAAAGAGCTACGCCGACATTAAAAGAAAAGATATAAAATTTGAAATTGGAGAGATGGTCATGCTTAAGGTTTCACCTTGGAAAGGCGTTGTTCGATTTGGTAAATGAGGGAAATTAAATCCAAGGTATATAGGACCATTCAAGATTATTGATCGTGTCGGACCAGTAGCTTACCGACTTGAATTACCACAACAACTCGCGGCTGTACATAACACTTTCCACGTCTCAAAATTGAAGAAATGTTTTGCTAAAGAAGATCTCACTATTCCGTTAGACGAAATCATCAACGAAAAACTTCAATTCGTCGAAGAACCAGTCGAAATAATGAATTGTGAGGTTAAAAGACTTAAGCAAAACAAGATACCAATTGTTAAAGTTCGATGGAATGCTCGTAGAGGACCCAAGTTCAACTAGGAATGAGAAGATCAGATGAAGAAGAAATACCCGCACTTATTTCCAGAAGATACGTCAACACCTCCAACTGTTTAAAATTTCGGGACGAAATTTATTTAACGGGTAGGTACTGTAGTGACCCGAACTTTTCCATGTTTATATATATTAAATGAAATTGTTATTTACATGATTAAGTGTTTCCAACATGTTAAGCAATCAAACTTGTTAAGACTTGATTAATTTAAATTGGTTTCATATAGACAATTGACCACCCAAGTTGACCGGTGATTCACGAACGTTAAAACTTGTAAAAACTATATGATGACATATATATGATTATATATATAGTTAACATGATATTATGATAAGTAAGTATCTCATTAGATATTTTAACAATGAGTTATATACATAAAATTGAGTTATTGAATTAAGAAACTCGAAACGATATATATAACGATTATCGTTATAACAACGTCTTACTAAATACATATGAATCATATTAAGATATTGATACACTATGTTTAATCATGATAAATTATAAGTAAACATGTCATTAAGTGTATTAACAATGAACTACATATGTAAAAACAAGACTACTAACTTAATGATTTCGAAACGGGACATATATGTAACGATTATCGTTGTAACAACATTTAACTGTATATATATCATACTAAGATATATTAATATATCATAATATCATGATAATGTAATAATTTAACATCTCTTCAGATATAATAAACAATGGGTTAACAACATTTAACAATATCGTTAACCTAAAGGTTTCAAAACAACATTTACATGTAACGACTAACGATGACTTAACGACTCAGTTAAAAGGTATTTACATGTAGTGTTTTAATATGTATTCATACACTTTTGAAAGACTTCAAGACACTTATCAAAATACTTCTACTTAACAAAAATGCTTACAATTACATCCTCGTTCAGTTGCATCAACAATTCCACTCGTATGCACCCGTATTCGTACTCGTACAATACACAGCTTTTGGATGTATGTACTATTGGTATATACACTCCAATTATCAGCTCTTAGCAGCCCATTTGAGTCACCTAACACATGTGAGAACCATCATATGGAAACTAGCATGAAATATCTCATAAAATTACAAAAATATTACTAATCATTCATGACTTATTTACATGTAAACAAAATTACACATCCTTTATATCTAATCCATATACCAACGACCAAAAACACCTACAAACACTTTCATTCTTAAATTTTATTCATCAAATTGATCTCTCTCAAGTTCTATCTTCAAGTTCTAAGTGTTCTTCATAAATTCTATAAGTTCTAGTTTCATAAAATCAAGAATACTTCCAAGTTTGCTAGCTTACTTCCAATCTTGTAAAGTGATCATCCAATCTCAAGAAATCTTTCTTTTTTATAGTAATATATCTTTCTAATACAAGGTAATACTCATATTCAAACTTTGATTCAATCTATAACTATAACAATCTTATTTCGAGTGGAAATCTTACTTGAACTTGTTTTCGTGTCATGATTCTGCTTCAAGAACTTTCAAGCCATCCAAGGACCCTTTGAAGCTAGATCTATTTTTATCATTTCCAGTAGGTTTATCCACAAAACTTGAGGTAGTAACAATTTTCATAACATCATTCGATTCATATATATAAAACTACCTTATTCGAAGGTTTAAACTTGAAATCACTAGAACATAGTTTAGTTAATTCTAAACTTGTTCGCAAACAAAAGTTAATCCTTCTAACTTGATTTTTAAAATCAACTATACACATGTTCTATATCTATATGATGTGCTAACTTAATGATTTAAAACCTGAAAACACGAAAAACACCATAAAACTGGATATACGCCGTCTTAGTAACACCGCGGGCTGTTTTGGGTTAGTTAATTAAAAACTATGATAAACTTTGATTTAAAAGTTGTTCTTCTGGGAAAATGATTTTTCTTATGAACATGAAACTATATCCAAAAATCATGATTAAACTCAAAGTGGAAGTATGTTTTCCAAAATGGTCATCTAGACGTCGTTCTTTCGACTAAAATGACTACCTTTACAAAAATGACTTGTAACCTGTATGTTTTACTATAAACTTATACATTTTCTGTATATATTCATAAACTTAAGTTCAATATGAAACCATAGCAATTGGATTCACTCAAAACGGATTTAAAACGAAGAAGTTATGGGCAAAACAAGATTGGATATTTTTACTTATTGTAGCTACGTGAAAATTGGTAACAAATCTATATTAATCATATCCTAGCTAACTTATATTGTATAATAGATATATTCTAATATAATATGTAATCTTGGGATACCATAGACACGTATGCAAATGTTTTGACATATCATATCGACCCATATATATATTATTTGGAACAACCATAGACACTCTATATGCAGTAATGTTGGAGTTAGCTATACAGGGTTGAGGTTGATTCCAAAAATATATATACTTTGAGTTGTGATCTAGCCTGAGACGTGTATACACTGGGTCGTGGATTAGGTCAAGATAATACATATCAATTTATTTCTGTACATCTAACTATGGATAACTAGTTGTAGGTTACTAACGAGGACAGCTGACTTAATAAACTTAAAACATTAAAATGTATTAGAAATGTTGTAAATATATTTTGAACATACTTTGATATATATGTACATATTTGTTATAGGTTTGTGAATCGACCAGTAGCCAAGTCTTACTTCCCGACGAAGTAAAAAATCTGTGAAAGTGAGTTATAGTCCCACTTTTAAAATCTAATATTTTTGGGATGAGAATACATGCAGCTTTATAAATGTTTTACAAAATAGACACAAGTACATGAAACTACTTTCTATGGTTGAACGATCGAAGCCGAATATGCCCCTTTTACTTGGTAACCTAAGAATTAGTAAACCAGTCTACTAATTGACGCAAATCCTAAGGATAGATCTATTGGGCCCAACAAACCTCATCCGTTGTAGCGGATGCTTTAGTACTTCGAGTTTTTATATCATGTCCGACGGATGTCCCGGAATGATGGGGATATTCTTATATGCATCTCGTTAATGTCGGTTACCAGGTGTTCACCGTATGAATGATTTTTATCTCTATGTATGGGATGTATTGAAATATGAAATCTTGTGGTCTATTATTATGATATGATAATATATAGGTTAAACCTATAACTCACCAACATTTTTGTTGACGTTTTAAGCATGTTTATTCTCAGGTGATTATTAAGAGCTTTCGCTGTTGCATACTAAAATAAGGACAAGATTTGGAGTCCATGCTTGTATGATATTATGTAAAACTGCATTCAAGAAACTTATTTTTGATGTAATATATTCATATTGTAAACCATTATGTAATGGTCGTGTGTAAACGGTATATTTTAGATTATCATTATTTGATAATATACGTAATGCTTTTTAAACCTTTATTGATAAAATAAAGGTTATGGTTGTTTTAAAAATGAATGCAGTATTTGAAAAACGTCTCATATAGAGGTCAAAACCTCGCGACGAAATCAATTAATATGGAACGTTTATAATCAATATGAACGGTACATTTCAGTTTAGAGAAATTGTGTGGAAATTCGAGGTTGATCGCGTGTCCTGACCTTATGTAGTGCTGTTGGAATGGAACTATGAATTAGTGAAATATAATAGCGTCAGGCCAACGTGATTGTATTACATTAATTCATAAAGAAGTCCCAATATTGTGACTTGGGGAATAGAAAGCGATTCACGGAAAATTTTTACACTACTCATTCAGAAATTCCGATGTATTACATGGGTAGGGAAAATATTCATTATCTTATTTGTCGATATACGAGAAGCTCATTTTAACCAGATTACCTATCTCATGCTCTATCCTTCATAACTCGCTTGTTAGCAACAGCTTCGCTCGGGAACAGTTTTGGCCCAAGGACTTATGTCCTGATAATAGTCAAAACAACATTTAACCCATTGGTTTTAATGACCTCGTAACATTTTTTGGTCAAATGTAGCACGATGATTCAAGTCCTTTACTCGATCTTCCACGATCTTACTTCAACTTGTAACCTCTGAAATACGGATACTCTGTTTATCATCGGGAGTTTTACACATTTGTTTAATTTGGCGGTTCTCACGAGATTTATGGGCGAATAGAAGCAATGAAGTATTTTGTCATGTATACAATTTATAAAATCATATATGTACGTATGGATTCAAATGAATAAATTTACCCTTACCTATTTTGGCTAGTATATACTAAATCATACTTTCAAAATTAGTTTAAAACCACTAATTTATTGAGCTGTTTGACTAAGTCAATTTGTTTTATATAAAATGGTACACGTTGTACATACTTCTAAATATACTAAGAACTTCGTTCCGTTTATGTTCAAATGTTTAAAGCTTTTTCAAAACTCCTTTGATTGATTTTATCAAATTTTCGCATTACCCTACAGAGTGTTTGGATCACAGTTCTTCTCATCCTCCGTTTAAGGATGAAACTTACCATTAAGTTCATTGATAGAAACCCTTACACCACTTTGGATGCCGGTTTTATAAAATTTGTTGGAAAGTCTTTGCGCTCATAAAATTTTCCCTCTTATGGTTGGACATGGCCGAAAAGCGGGCCGATAAATCAGTTTTCTGAGATACGTATAGTGGTTACCCTATTCTCCGGAAAGGAACTGGGTGGGTTTCTACCCAAACTATTGTTATAATTAGTATCACAGATAGATATCACACTAGACCGTTTGAGGAGTTTCTACTCTCAATATTCGCGGTTAATCGCGACACCCTCGTAAACATCAATCCTAGGATTCAATACTTTGAGGTGCAAGAAATTATTTTTGGAGATTCATCTCACCTAAAGTCGGCCATTCCTTATAATCCATGATTCACGTTCCTTTTCATCCTCACATAAATTGAAGAATAAGGATGAATTCTAGATTGCCTCACCTATTGTGCAAGAACATTCACCCTCTTTGAAAGATCACACCTTTCGTACGTCTTCCTTTCGAAAATGTAATGAAAATTTACTTTGAAGTCCATGATCCTCATTATCTCCTTTGAGAGAATTGCCTTAAATATATATGCCACCGATGTGACTACTCTATATATTTCTTCCTTCATTGTTGCAACTATATTTCATTCGTCCCCTTGGGGAGCTCCTGTTTTGTTTGTTCAGAAGAAAGGTGGTTCATTCCGATGGTGTATTGATTATCGCGAGTTGAACAAGCTTACGGTTAAGAACCGTTACCCTTTTTCTGAGAATTAAAGATTTGTTCGATCAGCTTCAAGGTTCGTCCATTTATTCTAAGATTAATCTCCATTCTGGTTATCACCAATTGCGTGTTAAAGAAACTGATATTCCGAAAACCACTCTCTGCACCCGTTATGGTCACTACAAATTTCTTGTTATGCCATTCGGATTAACTAATGCACCTGATGTGTTCATGGACCTCATGAACTGTGTGTGTAGACCATATCTGGACAAGTTCGTTATCGTTTTCATTGGTGATATTCCTATCTATTCCAAGAGTGATCAAGAACACGAAGAACATTTGAAGTCGGTGCTTGATTTGTTGAGGACGGAAGAGATGTACGCTAAGTTCTCTAAGTGCGCGTTCTGGTTGAAAGAAGTTCAATTCCTTGGACACGTTGTTAGTAAACAGGGAATTCAAGTTGATCTTGCTAAGATTGAGGCAATTGGGAAGTGGGAAATTTTCGAAAGCTCCTACTCAGATTCATCAGTTCCTAGGTTTGGCATGCTATTATAGAAGGTTCGTTCAAGATTTTTCACTAATAGCGAAACCTCTAACTGCTTTAACGCATAAGGGGAAGAAGTACGAGTGGAAGAGTGAACAAGAGTCTGCTTTCCAAACTTTAAAGAAGAAGTTAACTTCTGCACCGATATTATCACTACCTGAGGGTAATGATGATTTTGTTATCTATTATGATGCTTCGTGCCAAGACTTTGGTTGTGTTTTGATGCAGCGAAAGAAAGTCATTGCTCACGCGTCACGTCAGTTGAAGATTCACGAACAGAATTATACAACCCATGATTTAGAATTGAGAGCTGTTGTGTTCGCACTCAAGAATTGGAGACATTACTTATATGGGGTTAAATGTACAGTGTACACTGATCACAAAAGTCTTCAACATATCTTTGATCAAAGACAGTGGAATATGAAGTAGCGAAGATGAGTTGAATTGTTGAACGATTATTATTGTGAACTCCTTTAGCCATTCCGGGAAAAAGTCAATGTCGTAGCTGATGCTTTGAGTCAAAAAGAAAGAGTTGAACCTCGTAGGTTTAGGGCATTGAATATGACCATTCGAACAAACCTCGCAAGACAGATTCTTGCAGCTCAACCAGAAGCCTTGAAGGAGGATAATTTTATACCGGGAAGGTCCGAGGCTTGAGTAAAAAATTAGAGGTACGAACCGATGGTACTCAGTATTTTGCAGGACGCCTTTGGGTTTCGAAGTTTGGTGATCTGTGACAACTTGTTCTAGAGGAGGCTCATAAGTCTAGGTACTCTATTCATCCTGGTTCAGGAAAGATGTATCACGATCTTAAGGAGCTATACTGGTGGCCCAACTTGAAAGCTGATGTGGCTACTTATGTGGCTAAGTGTTTGACCTGTTCTAGGGTCAAAGCTGAACATCAAAAACCGTCCGGACTTCTGGTGCAACTTGAAATTCGCGCGTGGAAGTGGGAAGCTGTAACGACCCAAAAAATTTCGACTAATTTTAAACGAAACTCTCGATACGATATTGTAATTTCAACACGATAAGCAAAGTCTGTTAGGTTAAGTCTCAAAAATTTTGAACTGTTTCATATATTCAATTGATTGTTTAGCAATGGACACGATATAGCCATCTGGGACAAAACTGTCGGTAGAATAGTTTTAGGCTACTATACTATATTGAATTTATAATCCACTAGTTTATTATAATATATATACACATGCACGTTCTTTTGATTATGTATATTATTATTATTATTATATTGTATTAAAGTAAAGTAATATATACATATATATATATATATATATATATATATATATATATATATATATATATATATATATATATATATATATATATATATATATATATATATATATATATATATGATACATGAATTCAACCCACTACTTTCTACTTGCAACTGATCGACTGACACGAGTTATTAACTATGTTTAATTGATGAATTTTGTTAGAAATAACTGTACTTAATTGAAAAGTTTGTTGAGATTACTGTATTTCTTCTTTTGTTTCTTTCCACAAACATAAGATATATATTTATTATATATACATATAACAATTTTGCATTCAATCACCACATATTATTAGACTTGTGTTTCTACTTCAAATATCAAACACCACCACCGAAACCTATCACCATTTTGGTGAATTTCTTGCAACCACTATCGAAAGAAAACAAGTAGAGCAACCTTCTCCTTCAACAACCGCCACCCTCTTCAAGTTACAACCACAACTGCTATTACCTTAACACCCACCAACAAAAACCTATTTGTTAGATTACTACTACTATACATTATATGGCTAAACCGTCACCTCACCACCATGGGAAAAACCACTACTACACCCGCCACCATACGCCACCATCCTACTCTATCTATTCCCTCTCTTGCTCCTCTCTCTATTATTTATGTTGTGAACCGTTGCACAACTAAACACTAAGAACCAAGAATTTTATCTTCATTAATCCATCACCCTACTACCACTTCCTTTAACCGAGAACCACCTTTGAACACAACATAAAAATCATAGCCAAACTGCAACAATGATTACATCTGATACAATTAATACTCGCTACAGCTATACTTGTTCTTTCTTTTCTTCTGTTTATCAGAACAAAGCACCACTATTTAACTCACCACCACCTAGCTTCAACCCTAATCATCGACAACTAACCCTCACCTCCATTCCCAAATGTCACTCGAAACCATCATCAAACAATTAGGTTGCTACGACCTGTATTTCTGTTTCTTCTTCTAATTTAAAAATGCCACAAACCCCAAACCCCATGCAAAGCATCATCCTTGAATCCTCACATGTTATTTATATTTTTTTTTTAAGAAAAACACCAACTACTCAAGTGATATCTTATATTTGTTCTTCTTTTGGGGTAAGCAAATTGTAAGTGGATAACCCCACATTAATTCCACTAGGTAGTTATTAAAAAGGAAAAAGAAGAACCGAAAGTTATACAGCTGGTCGAAATGTTCATTTAAGTGGGACCAAAGAATTTTGATTCAAGATAAAAATTGTTTGCATTATCAATTTGATTAAATCTCCTAATTGAAGTGGGCCGACTAATTGGAATCAAGAAAGGGACGTTTTTTTTAGTAATAGGCTTTAAATTAATGGAGCATGTTGGTAAGTGGGGCTGCATGTTCCTTTTTATGCTTCTACTGCCTTTCCAAGATGACCAATTTGATTCCACGTATTAAGTAAACATTGTGAAAAGTCACTGTAATATTGGACCGAAGGGACTTGTTGAGTTATCAAATGACTAGATTATTTTTGGCGAAATCCATTAAAAGTTCTTATTGGGTTGCGATTTAGCAATTGGGCCGAGATGTTAGGAAATAAAATGGTGATACACAATATGAAATTTACAGCGGGTTGGGATGATTATGAGGACTACGATTTTTAATGATAGTAAATGGAAATTTAGATCAAGGTGATGTTATGATGATGAAGTAATAAGATGATGATAGCTAGGATGATTTAGTGATGTTAGGTGATTAGATAATGATGTTAAAGACGATGATAGTGAAGCAATCATGATCGTGACCATGACAAAATAACGTTGATAATGGTTATGTTTACGACTCGATAATAAAATAATGATTGTTAGGCCTTGATGATGGTTATGATGAGGATAATGTTATGATTAGGTTATGATAATGATAATGATGGAAATTAAAATAATGATGACGATGGGGTTTGTGGTGTTGGGAAGACAACAAGGAGATACAGGTTAGATAGATATAACTACGAGTTATAGCAGAAAGTATCAGATAGAGGAACAGTTTGGGTATGTTATAGGGTTAGTGGGATGTCGCGGGTTCAAACCCGGACTTGGGCATTTTTTTTAGGGCTACTCCTTTGAGGTAGTTATTACTAAAACTCTTATTATTATTATTTCATTATTATTATTATTATTATTATTATTATTATTATTATTATTATTATTATTATTATTATTATTATTATTATTATTATTATTATTATTATTATTATTATTATTATTATTATTATTAACATATAACATTTTTATTATTAGTATTAGTATTATAAATATTTTCATTATTATTAACATTATTATTTTTATCATTACTAATATTATTTTAATATTATTATAACTATTAATTTAAAACAAATAATATTATGTAAAAATATACTTAAATATAACTATAAAAATATATTCATGAAACATACAAGTTATTAATATAAAATGATATCACTAATAAATATATATATAAATTTGTTTGATTATAATTATATATGTTAATATATATAAATGATATAGGTTCGTGAATCCGAGGCCAACCTTACACTTGATCAATGATGTTATATGTATTTTTACTACAAAATACAGTATGGTGAGTATATAGTCCCCTTTTAAACTCTAAATATTTTTGGGCTGAGAATACATGCGCTACTTTTATAAATGATTTACGATATGGACACAAGTGATCAAAAATAAAATCTACATTGAGTTGTACCATGGCATATCTCTTTATACTTGGTAGTTAATATTTACGTGAGGAGCGTAAATGCGAATCCTGTTGATAGATCTATCGGGCCTGACAACCCCAACCGGGCTGGACGACCAGTTTTAAACAGTTGCACAGTACTTCGTTTCGTTACTACACTTGGTACGGTGTAGGGTTTATTTAAGAATATGCTGATGTGATTTAAATGTTAAGTATGGTTACCAAGTGCTCAACGACTTTTCCATACACTTGCGAGTGTATTATGTATATATATGAAATCTTGTGGTCCATAGTTATAACGCTGCTAGCAACAAAACCTATATCTCACCAACTTTATGTTGACGTTTTAAAGCATGTTATTCTCAGGTACGAATTAAGTCTTCCGCTGTGCATTTGCTCATGTTAAGGACATTACTTGGAGTCGATCATCGCAAAGGAACCAAATGTTGATGACTTCGTCCAGGAGGATTAGGACGGGTTGTTAAATGTTGGTATCAGAGCGGTGGTCTTAGCGAACCAGGCCTTGCATTAGTGTGTCTGACTAATAGTTGTTAGGATACATTAGTGAGTCTGGACTTTGACCGTGTCTACATGTCAAAAGTTTTGCTTATCATATCTAGTCGGAAAACATCTGCTTATCATCCTTAGGAAATTGCCTGCTTATCATTTTAAGTCTAGACACGTCTTACTGCATTTACTGCATTGATAGTGTATAAACAAAATTCATATCTTAGCGCATCCGTAGACTTGCCTGACATATGCCGTAGGTTCCTCTGTAGTCTACGAAATCTTTAGTATTATATATATAGATATTCTATATAGCTAGAATATCATCCGATATTTGAAAATCATTTCACATCGAAGATCCATTCCGTCCACCAAATTGCTCTCTTAGTGATGAACCTGAAGCGCTTACCGGCGAATCTGTTCGAGAAACCATTTCCTTTTTCATTTCTAGATTATCTTGTCACGATTATATACTATCTCATATTTCGAATCTTATTCAACCACTCGCTTCAACTGTCAATCGTCCCGGTGTACTAGCAGAAGTTAACGAACTTCGCGCTCGCGTGACGGCTTTGGAGAACATGGTGCGAAGGTTGCAAACACCAGCAGCATAATCAGTATCACCACCATCAACACCAACAGTATCCTTATTACACTCAACCAAAACCGCGTCGTAAACCTCAACATCATAAACTGTGCATCGGATATCAACATCACATGCCTCAATATCACTATCTGTACTTCGAGTATGATCTTCGTTCTACATATCGTTCTACATCGATTATCTTCGCTTTATGTATCGATTTATCTCAATCACCTTCGCTCGACATGGCGATTATGTAATTTCTAAAGTTTTAGAGATTATGTAATCTAGTATTAGCGATAAATCAAATGAGTTTAATATCTTATTGACTCATTAGATCCATGATTACATTCGAAGAAAATATATATGCAAGTATATTTTCATAAAGATTGTAATTAAAAATTCTTTCGTACAAACTGTTAATGATGAAAATATTTTAACGGGTAGGTAGTACCCGAGGAATATTTAGATTTCATATTAATAAGTTATATTGTACATTCTTCAAATCTGATTCAACGGTCAATTGCTATCCTACTTACAACCACCGATATACGTATCCGTTCACCACAAAATAACCATTTCCATTCAAATTTCATAATTGGATTTTGACCTATCAGAATCCAACAAGTGGCATAATGAAGAAAATATTGGGCAAAATAAAATTTGTTACAAACAAACGGATTAATTAATTGAAATTCTGTTAGGAATCCACGCTAACTGTTCCTAGCTAACTGTTCCTGGCTAACATTTAATTTATCGCAATTTACATTCTCGCAATTTTAATTGTGCACTTTACATACCGTCGGGACACATGTACAACAATACGTCGGATTAATTCTGAGACAACACGTTGTATAATGGGTCATGATATATATTTATTTATTTTGCGCACTTTAAATAACGGGACACGTATGCAAGGTTTTGACTTATCATATCGAACCATCTATATATATATTTCGGAACAACCATGGACACTCTATATGTGAATGTGGGAGTTGGCTATACAGGGTTGGAGTTGATTCCAAAATATATATATGGTTTGAGTTGTGATCGACACTGAGACCGGTACACGGGTCATGATACGTATTAATTAATTCGAATATTATATATTAATTTATATATGAATATATTGGACGATTGGACAATTGGACTATTGGACTGCTAACTTTGAACAATTAAAACGAATTAAAATATTGATTATAACATATGAAACTAAACAATTCTTCAAGTTTGCCACTTGAATTCGTCTTAAACCTCATTTGCACCCCGACAATTACAATCCGCGTTCAAATCTTTTCATGATTCTTGAAAATACCTTAAACGAGAGGATGAACCAGCCGCACTTCATTTACGAAAGAAAAGATTGATACATATAGTTACGCACCTGAAAAACTCTCGGAACCTGAGTAAACGTTTAACACGTATATGCGCTAGCTCCTTTGGCGATGTTACTACCGAAAAAAACACTTTGCAATTCCTTTCCAAATTAGCCAAATTTTGTCACAGCTCCAACAAGTTGATTTCGACTTTTCGTTCAAAACAACCTTATTATAACCTCGGAATATATACGTGCTCATTTATTGTTACTAGAAAACCTTTTATATTTCACCATACTGTCATCAGCGTCTAATCATCTCAAAACGCAATTCTACTGAAAAGACCTCGATTTGATAACCGATGACCCAGATCCATTAAGTTTGAAAATGCTGACAAAGCAGCATGTTGTAGATGGTCTTAATGACCAAAAGTTTGATGATAAATAATGGAGTGTTTGAAACACTCAATAGAAAATTGGTACTGAAAAAAAAATGAATTGAGCAAACCATGAAGGAGACTGTGGATAAATCACAAACACTAAACATGTACTTAACCAATCCAGATGATTCAGTATCTGCTAAAACCTTTAAACGAATATCTTGCTCCTACTTATTCTAAATCCTTGCGGAAGTATTTTCTTCATCATCCTTCGATCTAGAAATTTCAAATATCGTCATAAATATCTTCGATATTTCTGAAGATATATTCAAAAATATTCTTGTCCGAAGTTATCTATCTCTTCGTGCTATCTGTGTTACATCCAAAAAGAAACTATTTTAGTTTCTATATTCTTTAAAATTCAAATTAAATTATGAATGATTTCCTAGAGAAGTGTTGGGAACTGAAGCATGGATTAGTATAATATAATGACGCCCGGCCAACGTGATTATATTACAGTAAGTCATGCTAAATTTCTAATGTAACGTGATGATGATTCACAGACCTTATCCTCATCATGTGTCATGTTACATGACTCTTTCATTCTACTTAATCTCTAAACATATCACGGAAATATTTCCTTGATATTTCTGTTCTTCCATAATTCCAACAGTTGCTAATAAATCGTGCTATTTCATTTTCTTTCTGATTAGAAGATTTCTTTAAATTCCTTGAATTCTGAAAATCAACCTTGACTATGTCAGAAGTTAAGACGAACCTCTAATCACTTCATTTCACTCTTTTGTGATAGCTTCACTCGTATGTTTCGCATGATCGAATTGTTTTATCTATATTAATCAATAATGATAAAACTCTATTTATTCAACTCATATTCGTCATAAAAACAATTTTATTGTTAGCCATAACGACCTCACTCAAATTTCGGGGACGAAATTTCTTTAACGGGTGGGTACTGTAACGACCCGGAAAATTTCGACTAATTTTAAACGAAACTCTCGATACGATATTGTAATTTCAACACGATAAGCAAAGTCTGTTAGGTTAAGTCTCAAAAATTTTGAACTGTTTCATATATTCAATTGATTGTTTAGCAATGGACACGATATAGCCATCTGGGACATAACTGTCGGTAGAATAGTTTTAGGCTACTATACTATATTGAATTTATAATCCACTAGTTTATTATAATATATATACACATGCACGTTCTTTTGATTATGTATATTATTATTATTATTATATTGTATTAAAGTAAAGTAATATATATATATATATATATATATATATATATATATATATATATATATATATATATATATATATATATATATATATATATATGATACATGAATTCAACCCACTACTTTCTACTTGCAACTGATCGACTGACACGAGTTATTGACTATGTTTAATTGATGAATTTTGTTAGAAATAACCGTACTTAATTGAAAAGCTTGTTGAGATTACTGTGTTTCTTCTTTTGTTTCTTTCCACAAACATAAGATATATATTTATTATATATACATATAACAATTTTGCATTCAATCACCACATATTATTAGACTTGTGTTTCTACTTCAAATATCAAACACCACCACCGAAACCTATCACCATTTTGGTGAATTTCTTGCAACCACTATCGAAAGAAAACAAGTAGAGCAACCTTCTCCTTCAACAACCGCCACCCTCTTCAAGTTACAACCACAACTGCTATTACCTTAACACCCACCAACAAAAACCTATTTGTTAGATTACTACTACTATACGTTATATGGCTAAACCGTCACCTCACCACCATGGGAAAAACTACTACTACACCCGCCACCATACGCCACCATCCTACTCTATCTATTCCCTCTCTTGCTCCTCTCTCTATTATTTATGTTGTGAACCATTGCACAACTAAACACTAAGAACCAAGAATTTCATCTTCATTAATCCATCACCCTACTACCACTTCCTTTAACCGAGAACCACCTTTGAACACAACATAAAAATCATAGCCAAACTGCAACAATGATTACATCTGATACTATTAATACTCGCTACAGCTATACTTGTTCTTTCTTTTCTTCTATTTATCGGAATAAAGCACCACTATTTAACTCACCACCACCTAGCTTCAACCCTAATCATCGACAACTAACCCTCACCTCCATTCCCAAACGTCACTCGAAACCATCATCAAACAATTAGGTTGCTACGACCTGTATTTCTGTTTCTTCTTCTAATTTAAAAACGCCACAAACCCCAAACCTCATGCAAAGCATCATCCTTGAATCCTCACATGTTATTTATATTTTTTTTAAAGAAAAACACCAACTACTCAAGTGATATCTTATATTTGTTCTTTTTTTGGGGTAAGCAAATTGTAAGTGGATAACCCCACATTAATTCCACTAGATAGTTATTAAAAAGGAAAAAGAAGAACCAAAAGTTATACAGCTGGTCGTAATGTTCATTTAAGTGGGACCAAAGAATTTTGATTCAAGATAAAAATTGTTTGCATTATCAATTTGATTAAATCTCCTAATTGAAGTGGGCTGACTAATTGGAATCAAGAAAGGGACGTTTTTTTAGTAATAGGCTTTAAATTAATGGAGCATGTTGTTTATTGGGGCTGCATGTTCCTTTTTATGCTTCTACTGCCTTTCCAAGATGACCAATTTGATTCCACGTATTAAGTAAACATTGTGAAAAGTCACTGTAATATTGGACCGAAGGGACTTGTTGAGTTATCAAATGACTAGATTATTTTTGGCGAAATCCATTAAAAGTTCTTATTGGGTTGCGATTTAGCAATTGGGCCGAGATGTTAGGAAATAAAATGGTGATACACAATATGAAATTTACAGCAGGTTGGGATGATTATGAGGACCACGATTTTTAATGATAGTAAATGGAAATTTAGATCAAGGTGATGTTATGATGATGAAGTAATAAGATGATGATAGCTAGGATGATTTAGTGATGTTAGGTGATTAGATAATGATGTTGAAGACGATGATAGTGCAGCAATCATGATCGTGACCATGACAAAATAACGTTGATAATGGTTATGTTTACGACTCGATAATAAAATAATGATTGTTAGGCCTTGATGATGGATATGATGAGGATAATGTTATGATTAGGTTATGATAATGATAATGATGGAAATTAAAATAATGATGACGATGGGGTTTGTGGTGTTGGGAAGACAACAAGGAGATACAGGTTAGATAGATATAACTACGAGTTATAACAGAAAGTATCAGATAGAGGAACAGTTTGGGTATGTTATAGGGTTAGTGGGATGTCGCGGGTTCAAACCTGGACTTGGGCATTTTTTTTAGGGCTACTCCTTTGAGGTAGTTATTACTAAAACTCTTATTATTATTATTATTATTATTATTATTATTATTATTATTATTATTATTATTATTATTATTATTATTATTATTATTATTATTATTATTATTATTAACATATAACATTTTTATTATTAGTATTAGTATTATAAATATTTTCATTATTATTAACATTATTATTTTTATCATTACTAATATTATTTTAATATTATTATAACTATTAATTTAAAATAAATAATATTATGTAAAAATATACTTAAATATAACTATAAAAATATATTCATGAAACATACAAGTTATTAATATAAAATGATATCACTAATAAATATATATATAAATTTGTTTGATTACAATTATATGTGTTAATATATATAAATGATATAGGTTCGTGAATCCGAGGCCAACCTTACACTTGATCAATGATGTTATATGTATTTTTACTACAAAATACAGTATGGTGAGTATATAGTCCCCTTTTAAACTCTAAATATTTTTGGGCTGAGAATGCATGCGCTACTTTTATAAATGATTTACGATATGGACACAAGTGATCAAAAATAAAATCTCCGTTGAGTTGTACCATGGCATATCTCTTTATAATTGGTAGTTAATATTTACGTGAGGAGCATAAACGCGAATCCTGTTGATAGATCTATCGGGCCAGACAACCCCAACCGGGCTAGACAACCAGTTTTAAATGGTTGCACAGTACTTCGTTTCGTTACTACACTTGGTACGGTGTAGGGTTTATTTAAGAATATGCTGCTGTGATTTAAATGTTAAGTATGGTTACCAAGTGCTCAACGACTTTTCCATACACTTGCGAGTGTATTATGTATATATATGAAATCTTGTGGTCCATATTTATAACGCTGCTAGCAACAAAACCTATATCTCACCAACTTTATGTTGACGTTTTAAAGCATGTTATTCTCAGGTACGAATTAAGTCTTCCGCTGTGCATTTGCTCATGTTAAGGACATTTCTTGGAGTCGATCATCTCAAAGGAACCAAATGTTGATGACTTCGTCCAGGAGGATTAGGACGGGTTGTTAAAGAAGGTATTACGATGGACGAGAGTTGTGGGTGGTTATGATACCATTTGGGTGATTGTTGACCGACTCGCTAAGTCAACTCATTTCTTGCCAATTAAGGAAAACAGATTCAATGAAGAAGCTTACTCATTTGTATTTGAAGGAGATTGTTTCGAGACATGGTGTTCCCGTATCGATTATTTTAGACCGAGACAGTCGAGTTACATCGAGGTTTTGGCAGTCCTTACAAGATGCTTTGGGAAGTAAATTGGATATGAGCACCGCTTATCATCCGCAGATGGATGGTCAGAGTGAAAGGACCATTCAAATGTTAGAAGACATGTTACGAGCGTGTGTTATTGATTTTGTTAATGGGTAGGATAGGTACTTGCCACTGGCTGAATTTTTTTATAACAACAGTTATCATGCAAGTATTAAAGTCGCATCATTTGAAGCTTTATATGGTAGAAAGTGTAGGTCTCCTATCTGTTGGAATGAGGTTGGGGATGCTCAACTCACAGGCCCAGAAATTATTCATGAGACTACCGAGAAGATCATACAGATTAAAGAAAGATTAAGAACTGCCAGAAGTCGGCAAAAGAGTTATGCCGATAAGAGAAGGAAAGATATATAATTTCAAGTTGGTGACCGTGTTATGTTAAAGGTATCACCTTGGAAAGGTGTGGTACGATTTGGTAAAAGGGGAAGTTGAATCCTCGTTTTGTTGGACCGTTTGAAATTATTGAGAGAGTTGGACCCGTAGCTTATCGTTTGAAATTGCCACAAGAACTCAGTGCTGTTCACGACGTTTTTCATGTATCGAATTTGAAGAAGCATTTAGCCGAGGCCTATGAAACTATTCCTCTTGAGGAGCTTCATGTTGATAAACAACTCCAATTTATTGAGGAACCTGTTGAGATCATGGATCGAGAGGTTAAGACCCTCAAGCAGAGTAGAATTCCTATCGTTCGAGTTAGATGGAACGCCAGACGCGGTCCCGAGTTCACTTGGGAGTGTGAAGATCAGATGAGGCAGAAGTACCCGCATTTGTTCCCAGATGCTGAGTCAAGCCCTGCACCTGCTTAAATTTCGAGACGAAATTTCCGTAACGGGAAGGTACTGTAACGACCCTACTTTTTCCGTTATCTTTTACCGTTTATTATTTAACGACCGTTAATTGTTATTTGTGCCACGTCATTTCTATTACCTATATTATTATTTTAGTATTAATATATTAATTATTATGTGTTAAATGAATATTTGTATTCATATTTTAAATTGTACGTTTCTACGTGTCGCGGATTTCTATCCGGCGAATCATTTCGGTTTTCAAACCAACGGGCAGACTTTTGAGATTTTTGAATCTTAATTATTTTAAATATGATATTTTGATGTCATATGAATATATATAGTGTTTATATATTTTATTTTTCGCGTGTACGTTATATGTCCGAATATTTAATCGCGTAGCAGTGTTTTCGCGTTTCGGGATTCGTTCGGGCGTTCGGGCGTTCGGGCTAAAAGCTTTTAGTCTTTGTATCAAGATGGCCCAATAAGTGCGCCCACCCTTTTGTTTTTGGCCAAAAATATCAAAGAGGGAGGGGTTGTTTTTGCCATTCTTTGTAATTTGTGATTTATTTGATCAAAATCACCAAAATGCTCCATTTAACCTGGCCTTTTTATTTTTCCTTTCTCCCTTTTTTCTCCTACCTCATTTTAGCCGATTTTTCTTAGCATCATCATCATCAAATTCGTCCACCATCATCTAGCATACAAGTGTTCTTCATCAATCAAGATCATCTACATAATCGGATTCACCGTCTCGCGATCTTTAATCTCCTTCTTCTCAATCTTTGATTAGGGTATAAACCCTAACCCTTGATTTTTCATTTCTATTTATTTTTACTGTTTTTAATCATATTATGATAGTATAGTGCTTGTGTATTGTTGGATTAATGATTGCATGCATAGAATCACTCGTTATTACATGTTTTCGGTTTGATTGATTGTGGACAGCAGACTAATCGACCATTTCAGTACACTTAACTGATGTTTTTGATAAATTAAAGTGTTTATATGTGTTCCTCTCATCAAGACATTGATTTTAGAATCCGGATTCATGTTATTTCGATTTCCAGAACCTAAGATATGATTAAAATGATGTTTTCATGAAATCAAAATATAAAAATGAATGTGTTCAGGTTTGGTCCGACTTTGTGACTACTTTTGGAGTCTCTAGGGTGTACTAGTGTGTTAGGATTGATTATTGGATGAACATTCATGTTCGGGTCATCGAAATCCGAGCCACGGATCACCCGGTATGACTAAAACATATTTTTGGTCGGATTAAAGTCCCAAGTTGAATTAGGGCTGTTGGTCACGACTTGGGGGCTATTCTTGGGGTGTTCTTGAGTGCACTAATGTGTCAGGTGGTTTGGTTAGGCAGAGATATATATAAGACTTGCCGAAAACCGATACTCGGGGCTCAAGTTATGACCCGATGAACTTGTAATTAAAACTTATGGTTATAACATCTAACTTATGATATAAAATAATGATTTTCATTAATATTAAATTACTTATGATATAAAAGTGATTAATTAAACTTAAGAGTTATGATATACATATTTATTATATCATTTATTAATTACATTTTGATTAATGAAACTTTTAATTAAACTTCTGATTAATAATACTTTTATTATTAATGAAAAATACTTATGGTAAGTATTAAACTTATGTTATGAGATTATTATAATAAGACTTATAATAAGAATTAATTAATTATTTAATTATTATAAGGCTTAGTTATTATTTAATTATAATTCAATTATTAAATACTTATGATTTAATAGTTTTAATTAAAACTTATGATATGATTAATAATTCATTATTAATTAATAATACTTATGATATGATATGATTAAAATTTATTATTTATTAATAATAATTATGTTATGATTAATATTTAATTAATTAATTAAATACTTATGCTATATTAATTATATCATTTAAACTTATGTAACTTTAATAATTCATTTTAATTTAATTAAACTTATGATATGACATGATTATACATATATGACTTTAAATAACATTATAACTTATATTATTAATATAATTTATACTTTAAAATTCAGTGTTGACTATGTTTGACCAAGGTTGACTTTTAAGTTGACTTTCGGTTGACTTTGACTTTCAGTCGACTTTTGTTGACTTTCTAATTAAGGAAACTTTCCTAACTTATAAACTTTCTAAAAATAGAAACTTTACTAAAATAGAAACTTTCCTAAAATAGAAACTTTCCTAAAATACAAACTTTCCAAAAATGGAAACCTGCTAAAAATAGAAACATTCTAAAAATAGAAAGTACGTGTCCTTACGCTGTTCTGATCAAACTGAAGCATACTGAGTGTTGTTCTATGTCTACTTGCAACAAGTACTATAGCTATCATACTAAGACTTGACCTAAGTTAGTTATTTATATCGATCTGGTTTGTTTATAGGTCGGCGTTGTGATCATTCTTGATCACTTACTTCATTTGATGTTCGCATTTTTGTGTGATTACTACTTTTGCTTTAAGGTGAGTTATAGTCCCGTTTTTACATACTTTTCAAAGTATATTTTTGGGATGTGATTACATGCATTTTATTTTACGTTTAGACACAAGTGGCAACAAAATCTAATTATTTATTATGAGTTGAACAAAAATATTCCCTAGTCTGGTAACTGTAATCACTGGTTTCTACAGGTGAACGCGAATCCTACGGATAGATCTATCGGGTTTGACAACCTCATTTCGAGCTAGTCACGCTAGCAATTTATAATCGGAATGTTTAGTACTTCGTATTTAGTTGAAGATACACTTGTTTAGTGTATATTATTTATTGTGTTTGGCAAGGGTAAATAAAGGGTTAAGTGGTTACCAGGTGGCTCATTGATAATGGAATAATGTTTTATGTTTTCTAACATTTTAAATCTTGGGGTCTAAAGCTTATACGTTTATTTAAACCTATAATTCACTCAACATTTTTGTTGACAGTTTACTCGCATGTTTTCACAGGTACTTGAGTTTGTTTGATGCTTCCGCTGTGTTAGAAGAGTCTGCATGCATTTGGGCAGAATTTGTTAAACATTTATGAAACTTTGAACTTGCATTCTATTTTTGGATAATTTAAACTTGTGGGTATTGGTTGACAATGTTTTATGTCAACTTTGGTTATTAATATGTTAGGTTGTTTAAACTATATATTTTGGTAAATTTCCTTTTTGGGAATCTTTTGAATAAAAGAATGCAATGTTGATTATTAAATTCATTTAAGTTCGAACAAGCTGTGGGACCAAGTGACGGAGCCGTTAAGTGTATTGATGGGGCCATCACACCTTGAAACTTCCTCTTCGAATCCATACCGATTTCATCTCTTTGGGGTAACTTTCTAAAAACACTAGATTCTTTGTTCTTGATGTTTTTAACTTATAAAAGTGTTAATTAGTGTCTATGGCTCAAGTCTAACATGAATATGTTATTTATATGCTCGATCTTGTTATTTAAGTAACTAGCATGAACTTGAATTTTGGTGTGTTTGATCTTGTATTTTGGTTGCTTAAATGTTGTTAGATGTTAAAAATGCATGTATTAAATGTGTTACTAGCATCACTAGCTTCATTTTGATGTGTAGATTGATTAGGAAAACATCACTAACATGATTATTGAATTTATGATTTTGAGTTAGGGTTTGATAGAAGTAAAATGAACTTTTGATGCACCAAATGCTTTGAAATGTTGTTGTTAAGTGTTTAGTTGCAATGTGTGTTTAATTAACTTCGAAACGGCATATCACATATGTAAATTGGATCACTTAATCATGAAACGCATTAATGAACTTGAATGTAATAAATGATGAGCATTTAATGCGGTTTTGGTTGTTGTAAATAATGGATTGATTGATGAAATGTGCTTAGTTGTTTTCCTCGTCAAAATACCTTTCCAACGATATAGGATACATGTTATAAGTGTTTTCGGATCACATGTTGTGTTTGATTAGAGTTTGGTTCGTGCACTTATGAATTTCAGCAAGCAGAACCTGTATACCAGTTTGGACGCCGTCAGAACCTTTGGACGCCATCCAGTGCTTCATTGCTGGACGCCGTCCAGAACTTTTGGACGCCGTCCAAATGAACTGCCAAGGACTGATCTACTTGGTCACTTTTCGTTGTATTCCAACTATGCTACGCACCTCCGATTAACATGTAACTTGTTCTAACATGCTCATATATGATTATAAAACTCAGAAAAATTGTCCGAGACCCGACCCGAATGTGTTGACTTTTTCGTTGACTTTGACTTGACCAAAGTTGACTTTCATTCAAATTTAACCAAATATTTATGCAATTATTCTAACGTGCTTTTATAGTTGTATTTTGCATGAAACTTGAAAATTTGACTCACATGCTATATTAATCGAGTTGTAACGAGCCATAGGACTAATTGAACACTTTAACCGACCGTGTTTACCGATATTGATACAACCTATTATTTAGGTCGAGACTAGCATTCTTTCTTGCACACGTTTACTTTGTGAAGTACATTTACCTTCGTGCACTTAAGGTGAGATCATAGTCCCACTTTTACTCTTTTAAACGTACATTTGGGATGAGAAAACATAAACGTTTCATTTTACAAAGTGAACACAAGTACGGAAACAAACATTCTACGTACGAGTTAGAACAAAAATCCTCAATTCGATTATCATTAGTTACACTTACCGGGTGTAAGCGAGAACTTATGTTGTATGGCCATATGGATTTGACAAACCCTCATTCGGACGGTTCGCTACCGTTATTCGGATGAAATATATTTTTGAGAAACAGTGTAGGTTCTAATACTATGTGTATGGGGTTCGTGGAAAGTTAAGCCTTGATAATTGGGTGCTCGTGATAACAATTTTTAGAAATGTTTACTATTATTTCAACGTTATAAATCTTGTGGTTCATTTGTACTTACTCACTTACTTACTTAAACCTATGATTTCACCAACGTTTTCGTTGACAGATTTCTATGTTTTTCTCACGTTCTTGAATATTAGGTGTTACATGCTTCCGCTCACTATTTTTGATACTTGCTTGGATATCGAGTATACATGCATACATTGACTTACTTTTAAATCATGTCGCATAGGTTTCATTTGTACGTTAAACGTTGTAATGTAACTAGTCGTTGAACTAGTTTTGTAAGCTTGAAACATCTTTACATTTGAAATGAATGCGATATGTTTTTGATCAAACATCATTTTAAAGACTTATGACCACGTAACGGGACTTAAGTAGACGACGCCATCAATGACGATTTTGTAGGGTCGCTACATCTTTTGCAGGTGCTAGAAGGAGTAAAGGTTCCAAAATGTGGTGTTCAAATTTGAGTCAAACGACTATACAAGGGATACTAAATTTGGACTGGAGCACGTACGATCGAATCACGGTCGACCGTGCAGGCAACCGTGTGTCAACGGCTACTTTTTGAATTCCACTATAAAAGGCAAGCATTAAAGAGCATTTGAAGCTGACCCACTTGCATATTTCAAAGGCTTATTTCCAGAGATCACAAGGGCTCTAACTACTACTCAAATGTGATCAAGCAAGAGAAGATTATATGATCTTATAGATATACAATTTGGTTGTTGTAAACTTACTAATCAAAATCATTAATCTTGTGAGTTTACTTAGTGTAATGTATTTCCTAGTATTGTCTTAGGATCATCATTACAAAGTGTATAAGTCTTGTAACTTCAATTAGTAGAAGCATAGGCTAGCTTAGTGATCTACTTCCTTAAAGGGACTTAGGAAGTTAATTAATCTCATTTGGAGATTAATACTTGTCCAAGGTGAAGACAAGTTGATCTAGGTTGGAGTTGATCTTTCAAAGGGATAGAAAGTTTAGGTTTGTTGTCTACCAAAGAAGTTGAAGACTTGTAAATCGGATCTCCACCGGGTTTGGAGAAAAGTGCTTAGTGAAGCAACAAATCCCGATTAGTGTAATCGGGGAGTGGATTAAGGTGGATTAGTTAACATCCACCCAAACCACTATAAATTCTTGTGTCTATGTTATTTACATTACTTCATTTATCATTTTGAACATATACACTACACACATCAAGTTTGAGTTGAATTGGTTGATCAAAGTTAATCGAATTTGGTGATCAATCGAAAAAGTGTTAAAAAAGTATTAAGTAACTATTCAACCCCCCCCCCCCTCTCTAGTTACTTACAATTGGGTATAAAGGGTATTGGTTTACCCATGGGTATCCAAGTTATCAACCAAAATATATCTTTCATCATCTAGAATGTGCAGGGGATGCTTCTGAATGTTCTAGACAACATATTGAAGCACCACTGGCTACAACTAATAATAATAATAATAATAATAATAATAATAATAATAATAATAATAATAATAATAATAATAATAATAATAATAATAATAATAATAATAATAATAATAATAATAAATCTTCTAAATTACTTTAGCAGCGCTTTTCAAAGACTCAATGGTTTGATGTAATTGATATTTTTTATGAGACATTTATTTTATGTTCTAGTTTTCTCTATGTAGTTGAATTACTCATGTTAGCATCTAATTATAATTGATGGATTCTTATATTTATCTAAGTTTTATATATTATAAATTTATGGATAGTGTTATATTACTGTACTAGTTATGGATGGATCTATATCGGGTACACTGATTTATTTATGTGCATACCTTATGTTGTTTGGTCAAACATTACTTTAATGTTAGTAGATTAGTGGTTTTGTTTTCATAAGTTAGATTGTGAATTGAAGAATCTACCTTGAATCTTAGCTGGTAGATACTCTTTTGACAAGAATGTAAGTGAGCGGACAGATAATGCTTCAATCTCTAACTTTACCCCATTTTTCAACAACAACTGTAGCTCCAGCCTTATCAAAAGAATATATATATATATATATATATATATATATATATATATATATATATATATATATATATATATATATATATATATATATATATATATATATATATATATATATATATATTGAATGAATTATAATTAGTAATTAGTAATACACAAGAAGACATTTAAAAGAGAACATCATAAACCTCCACTGTGGCATTGTTCTCTACAGATAGCATTGGTTCTAAATTGCTTCAGTATTGCTCCTATCTGACACACACACACATATATATATATATATATATATATATATATATATATATATATATATATATATATATATATATATATATTAGATTCAATAAAGAACAGAAAAGGAAACAATTGCAGAATCACACCTTTAACTATCATAGGAAGGAGACACCGTTGTGGAACACTGTATTTTTCAGCATCTAAAGGAAATACGCCAAGCCGTTGTATCTCAGGTTGCCTCATTATCTTCACATCATATGCCATTTTCTTTTAAAAAAACTCGTAATAAGAGAGAATTCGAATCAGCATGGCCATTTATTGACCATATTCCATGATAAGTTGACAACCACATTACAAACATAACATATAATATGGCTTCGAGACATACCAATGAACAAAACCGGTACGTGGTGAGGATGTCAAAGTCATATGGATCACAATCAACCAAACAAAAGACAGGCAAATGCAGCTTCTCAATGAGTAGCCTGTAGCCTCAAGAACCTGCTAATTTAAAACGCACAGGTACAAATAACATTATACGCAAGTTGTATTTGATCTATGTTCTAATTTGTAATACTAATAACGAAGTTTACCTTCTTGTTGGAATATCAGGATAACCTCTTCCCTGTAGATAGATAATTAGATAAAGTTAAAATGACTAATTCTTGTGGACATGTTCAACCGAAGACTTACCTACTGTGATGACAATGCAACGATTACTCTTGCAACAACAATTATCTGAAAGTCTTTGGAATACTGCATCAAAGAAAACACAACACATTTATGAGTTTCAAATAGCAACACACACAAGTGTTGCTGAGAACATGACTCACCTGATTCCTTCTCAACAACTAGTATGTAGTCTGCAACACTGATGATATCTGTTCATAAGAACCAACTAACATATTAGTAACACCAAATAACAAGCATATGTCTTTCATTAACAGATCTCCTTGCTATCTGAACACCTTTCACATCTTCTACATTGTAACGACCCAACTATGATTACCAACACACGACATTTTTTTTTTACAAAACAGGTAGTGATTTTGGGCAGTCAAATTGCGAGATGCACAAACACCAGCGCGGCGCACATTAAGGCGTGAAACCAGGTCAGAAATAAATCCTGGTGCTAGGTACCTGAATTTTCCTATTTGCGCGGTGCGCCATCAAACGCGCGGTGCGCTTTAATACACGAAAAGAGCTATTTACAGCTTTTGCTCCTCAAAAACCCAATTTTCCAAACGCATCCACTTAAGACTTTAAATCGTTCACGACCAATACAAATTAATCAAATCAGAATATTTGGAGTTTACAAAGGGTACGATGACCCGTACATCACCAATAATATTTTCGACCCACGAGTTTAAATACTAAACAAAAGACGAGCATGGTGTTTGGGGTTAAACTACCCAAACCTAGGTCAAATCACACAAGCCTCCACTATCATAACTAGAGGGGGGAAATCTGTAATCCTAACGAACACCCTTGCCTTTGTCCACGTCGGAGCCTAAAAAGGGAAACAACGAGAGGGTAAGCATAACGCTTAGTGAATGCAATAATTATACACGTACATATATAATATACCTACTTGCAAACACTTACACACATACCGCATACTTGCTAGCAATTAAATTAGCATACTAACTCCAATTATAAAGCTAATACTCCCAATACCGCAACTAGCATAATCAATAGCATATACATGAAACAATATAATATGCTACACTACAACACGTACACAACCATATGGTTAACCATACACACACTATGGTGCCACCGGCTCCGTGGTTCGCACCATACGCAATAGTCATGATGTTTTCGGCTCCATGGTTCACATCACAACTTGAGTCATACTCAAGCTAAGGCTTTACCAGCTCCGTGGTTCATACCTTAACAACTCCTTGTGTAGTGCCACCGGCTCCGTGGCTCGCAATATAATACTCCTACCATGATGCTTCCAACTCTGTGGTTCGCATCATTGCACTCCCGCACGTACTATGGCACTACCGGCTCCGTGGATCATGCCATAGCACACAAATAAATACACCATATACATATATGCATAATTATCCCACTTACCTATTATCCGCAAGAAGTGAAAGCAAGTAAGCACACACGCTTCGATCGTCAAATGAAGTTACCTATTACATTTTTACAATTATCAACACATCTCCACTTGGACTCACAACCTGCCCAATTAACCACAAAGTGCAATATACACCCATTTGCACTTTTAATGCTACCCGAAGATCCAATTTCTTCAAGGCTAGTGTCCGCTTTCTCGAAATACGCATTTACACCTCTTTTGACACCTAAACACATTCTAGCCCATTTCATTCACAAAAATCCATTTTGACACCGAAAATAGGTCAAACTCAAGCTTTCACTAGTCACAAACACAAAAACTCTTTTAATCAAATTCACCAAGTGTTTTGACACTTACAAGTTCAAAATTACACACAATTAAACTTTTAAACACAAAACACAACAAATTGGGGTTTTACAAAACTAATCAAACCCCTAAACCCCAAATCTTGCACCAATTAGGGTTCAAACACAAACAAGTCTCATTTATGAACTTCAAACATAAATTAACCTCAAACTCGGTTTAAAGACTTACAACAACACTAAAGGAGGTACTAGGAAGCAAGAACGCCAAGATTTAAGCTCGATCTAGCAAAAACCCACTTGAATCACTCAAGATCTTACTTTCTCACTCTATTCTCTCTCTCTCTCTAAACTTGAATGAGAAGAAGATAAGGTTGGTGTGTGAGAGTAAATGAGTTTTGGATAACCCTTGACTAGATTTTGTGGCCTCAAACTGGATCTAAATGACCAAAATACCCACTTTAAAGTGGAATAAAAACGAGGTGAGCTGTCAGCAGCTTTTGCGCGCCGCGCACTCCCTCTGCCACAAATTCCAACCAACAATTTATATATACACAATATGTACAAATTTGTTTCGGGTCTTACATACATGTAACAGAATAGAATGTGTCTACTAGAAAACCAGATATTCATCATTAATCTGAATCCATTTATCAAAACGTAAGAGATGACATTTTCTTTCATACAGTATCAGGGTGGTTTAGGTAGTTATACATCACGTCATCTTCTGATAATCTCAACCATCTCATAACCAATCTGAAACAACGCGAATGAAATGATCAATGGGTGATGCTACTCAGAGATAGACAATCTTTCAGGGTTTATCATAAAAGTTATACAACGATAAGTAGCTCCTTCAGTTTAGTAAAGCAACTTCTTATTAAAGTTGCGCGGCAATATCAATATATGATACAAGCATCATTTCCATCATTCTTATGGATTTTTGGCAGGTACCTACCCTTTCGTAACAAACACCTGCAAAGGGAAAGGAGTAGAACATGGAATTAGATGGAAATGTTCTAGAAAATAAAAATACTTAAAATTTGTTTTAAATTGTGTAATTAAATTTGAAAGCACAATAATTCCAGAGCTTTTCCAATTGTCTCACTTAGCCAATGTGTCATGCTTATTTATGGAATACAACATACTGATAAATGGTATGATCACATACCCAATTTGATTATTCCAACAGAAATATAAGATATTCATCTAAAGTCTCAAGTGAGCGAAGGTAACATATACCAATATACACATTAGTCCATATATGGTAACCCCACCAATTCTAATGTCATAACAGAGAAATCAAAAATAGTACTTATTGGAGATCAGTCCTCAATGCGGGCAGTGGACAGACATTTATCTCATAGGATTTTCCATAGATATACTTTTACCTGCAACTAAATTACAGAAACAAGAAGACGAAGATATTACATACAACATTTAAGTTGTGGCTACTGCACTGAAGAAGGATGCAAATGTCATTGATGGCATAGTCTACAGTTGATCGTTCTAGAACATGATAATTTATAAGCAAAAAACAGGTCAAGAAAAGTGACTTTATCTCAAGTTCTCTTACTTAAAATTCGTATATAGCTAAGGGGGTACTTAACAAAAATGGTATATAGAGTTTGATACAATGTCAGAGGAAAAACATGTATACTGATGAAAACTATTATACAGATTAATAAAGCAGTTTTTGCACATTTTCATGAAATCTTTTGTTCTTTTTATATCAAATGACATAATAGACTTTGTATGTTGCACAGTTAAACAACATTCAAATCATAATTCTTATAACTGTACTACACTGATTGAACCTTAAGATATTCAATCTCACCTCGAAACACAGAAGTGTGCATGTAATAAATGTCTCTCTTAGACCCATGCCTATTCTCTTGCAGAAGTTGTTGAACAATAAGTAGCACTCACAATAAAATATCTTAAACGACAGCAGTATAGCAATACATTGTAAATGAAAGCAATCCGAAAAGATCCTTCAAGAGTTTCCTATAGAAAATTAACTGCTCTGTTGATCCAAGCGTACTCACCCAACCTACGTGTATGGCACTCCAGTTGTAGCGTGAGAAGCTCAACTCTCTTAACAGAATCATGATTGCAATAGCTGTATAACAGCAGCAGAAACACGGAACTAGTTATTTCAAGCAGTCTCTTAATTACAGTATCACACGCAAACATAAATAGATAATTCTATGAACAAATTTTATTAATATAAACTTATGCTATATACTGCTACAACCGATAATACTCTAAATATAAATATGCACAATCATAACTTCCATTAATGGCTTAATCCAGCTCAACAACTGCCTCAAAGTATGTATTTACAAAATCAAATAAATAAAATTGGTGAAAAATCTATCTATAGTATCATATAAATCTCTAAAATGATGATGTCATAAATAAGGATTATCCAAGCTTTAAAAAAATTTAAAATTAAGAAAAACTTTCTAAGCTCTTATGATGATGTCATTAAGATAATTACTTATATTTAATAAAATATTAACATGTTAATTGTATAATATATGAAGCATTATGTACAACTTATGATAAACTACCCTCATGATCATACGTACGATAGTTGAAGCATTATGTACAACCTTGTCGTAATGCACCTCATGATCATATGTACAATATTTGAAATATTATGTACAACCTTATGATAAAACAACTCCATAATCATATGTACAAATTTTAAAACAAATTGTACAATCATTTACAAAACACTCCATAAACATATGTACAAACTTTGAAGCATATTGTACAACCATATGTATTTTAGTTTTTAAACATATCAACTAACTGTTTCGTTTATAAAATTCCATGATTTCATAGGTCATTTCACTAGTTGGTTTTCTATTTCTTTATTATTTGTCATGCAAATAAAGTTCAAGACTTTGATGCTTAGTAAGGGGAACTTTTTCAAGAGGAAAATTTATAATATGTGATGTCGGCTAAAAAGTCACGATTTTACCCCCGATATTGAGTCCCAAAAGCATAAAGTTCCAAAATTTGTCAGAAAAATAATTGCTTTTTAGGTTAAATTTGTAGATAAAGTAATTACGAAGACGATGCAAGAAGAATCAAGAAAATCGGAGATAAAACGAAGATTTTAGAGCGATAACGGTGAAAAACAAGAAATCAAGGTACGACCCAGTGAATTCAGCACGTCAGGAAGGCCAAACGGCTTGCCAAATGGCCTGCCAAATGGCTTGCCATAATAGGAAACGGGTTGCCACACGACCAAAGCAAACAGGCACAATAAACGGGCAACATGGTTAAACGGCCTTTGCAAACGGCCTGCCAGCCGTTTGCAGGCATTTTCCACTTCTATTTAAAGGCTTGTTTTCATCCATTTTCAATACACCTCTCCTCACTCTCTCACTACAATACACTTTCTCTCATTAGAGCTTTCACGGCCTTCTCACCTCCGACCGGGAAATTAAGTAGCCGGAGGCGAACGCCGAAGATTGTAATATGAGCCGTCTAGAGGATATCAGCACTTGTAATGGTCCAGATCTCGTCTGTAAATGGTGAACGCTTTCCTTAATTTAATAAATTTATCTTGTTACTTTAAGTTGCTTTCATCTTGCATGCTTATCTACCCGTTGCAAATGTTTATTATGTTTTGAATACTTTATCTGAAACTTATGTTATTGTTATGCTGAAACCTTAACCATTTAGAAGTTTAATTTACGGATCACCCTTTCTGCTTATTCACGTGGCTATAACCTAGAATTAGGACTTGATCAACCCTAGGGTACAAGGTAAGTAGTTATGTGTGCTTAACATCACAATAGGGATATAGTACCTACGTACGAATAATGATTTATTCGTCAAAGAAGAGCTGCCCATTTAGGTTGTGATTAGAGTAGGCAATATAGAGTTCAGTGAACACTGGCTTGCTCAGAAGCATGATTCGTGTCAGAAGCAACGTTCTTGAGATGTTGTAAGATGATCTGGGGTTGAGTACGTTATCATAAAGGAGAGACCTCTAATCTAATTAGCAGTACCTTAGAATATCTAAGATTGCACATCTATTAATGTTAAGGCATAGCTTAGTATTTAGTGGTGGAATATTACTATAGTCAGACCAACTAGGATTAAGAAAAGTTGAGACTTTCCTTTAGGGATATACCACTTTGTTCATGTACCTACGATTCTATCCAAAAGGTCATTTAAACCTTCTAAGGTTAACGTTGGGAGTAGGTGATATCCATCTTAGCCAGAATCTTCAAAGCCTAAACTCTTAGTGACAAATCAGTTAGGCTCATAGCCCAGTTGATTGAGGTTTAGTGTTTATTTTAGAAAGTTAAACTCTTGTGATAGTTCCCCATCAGGATTCTATTCTTCATACCTATCCATCTTTATCTTTATAGTTATATTATTATTAGTAGTTAATCTTAATCTATCACCAGTTATCACCAGGGTTAACTATTTAGGCACTTTTGTCCCACGTTACTGAGCAAACATACAAAAAATACGAACCTGAGTTATATTTAACACTTACTCGTTAAAAGGAAGACAAGTAGGTGAGTTATAGCTAGGAAACCCCAGCTAAATATAAATAATAAAACCATTACTCTCTTTTGGTAACTAATTCTGACGTGGTGCGACCTAACAACACCGCACAAATAAAACCGTCCATTTTGGCCATACATAAGATAGAGTAAGTTTTTGGCGCCGCTGTCGGGGATGAATTTTCTGTCTGTTAATGTAATCGTTGATTATGTCAAGATATCTAAGATTCTTGAGTGGTGTCTAAGAAAGACAATTATACACGGACTTGGTTGTTGGATTTTCCGAACAGTCTCCAATTATAGTGGAACCAAAAGGATCCTGCCTCTCCGTTGTCGGTCTGGCCACTTGTTTCAAAGATAAATTGATAAGGAACACACATGCTTAACAAACAGGGAGTTTGTCGGTATAGGATTTAAAGTCGCCATTATATTAAACCCTTTTTAAAATTATAAAAACAAAATATTATTTATGGTATTACGATTACGAAGAAAGTGCGAAAGGCAGTTGCTCTGCCACAACTTCGGAAACCGGAGAAGCTTTTCTTTATAAATATAAAACCGAAACAAATCTGAACCCTAATGAATCTCATCAGGAATTAATTCTTGATCCTTGTAGTCCAAGAAGCTGGATAACTTCATCCGACTTAGAGATTTCATTGCTTTTGGACAAGTTTTACTCAAATGAACCAGGATTCAACCCTCTTCACGATCCAAAAGGGAGGCTCCATCTTAACGAACTCCTCATTATGGAAGATGAAATAAGGGAAAAATACCCAAGTATTTTCAAATATCCAGACTTATTTGAATTTAATCCAAAAAGAGAAACGACACATTGATAAGTCAAAAGCTCCGTTTATCGGAAATCTGTTAAATCCTAGAAAAAGGTTAGACGTCTATAGAGAATTCGTTAGGCACCTTATTCCTCGGATTTCTCGTTCTTAACATTTCAAATAAATCTGTTAAAAGAACTGCGAGATCAAGTTCGTTCTCTTCATAAACTGTTAAAAGGATGTGGGGATGATATTTTTGTCAAGTATCGGGATGCAGAAATTGACCTCAAATTTGATTTAGAGTCATTCGTCAGTTTTCTACCTCACATCAGTAATAAAGAATTTTCTCAAATTCATATCAACCGTTATGTCGTCGCAGTGATTTCTAAATTAGAATTTTGGATTGAAAGCGAAAAGCCTAACCCTATTTCAAAATATGGAGATCGAGATTTCTTTTACTTTGATCCATCCTTATTTCTCATCAAAAGATTAATTGAAGTTTTTCCGAATTCAACCGAGGAAAGAATAAATCAGAATTTCTTCGCAAAAAGAAAGGAAATATATTTTGAACTCGTGCAAATCCTCACTATGTCAAAATTTCCATTTACAACTCCGCAAAGAAACATTATTCGAGAAATATCTGAAAACTTCAAATTTACTATCGGTGATCCTGAGTGCGCGGAAGACTTTTATTTCAAGACACAGTGTCAAAACTTTTTTTCGAACTTAATTATCGAGATACTGGATGGAATTTCGAACATTAAAAAAGTTAGAAGGGCTTTGGTTAAACTTATGGACGACATCGGAGATTTACAAAAGCGTGAGCGAAAAATACTAAATGATTTTGAAATATTTTTAGTACAATCCGCTGATTTACTCTGGATGGTCAAAGAAACTTTAAATTTATCTTTCTTTCCTCGTCATTTCTGGAACTTAGTTGTGAAACCTGTGTAATTTGTGTTATTAATAAAATAAGAATTTTTTATTTTTATTTTTATTTTAATTTTTAGTTTATTTAGCAAAAAAATAACCAAATTTAAATCCGAAACAAAATATTATAAATCTTTCATTAATTTAGTGATAAATTTTAAAATATAAAAATATAAAAATTCGCGAGTCGGGTCGGGAAAATAAGCTCGTGAGCCGCACGGGCCCAACTTCTTTCCTCTTTTCTTCTCCTTCTCTCCTTTTTCTTCTTTCTTTTTTCTCTTCTTCCTCCCTTCTTTTTTCCTTCGGTCGCCGAACCTCAACACCAACACACACACTTCAATTCTTAACCAAATTAAACGATTCAAAGCACTAATCCAAGTTTCTCGTGCCTCCTAAACACGTTTCCGTCGTCAATTTCGCACAAACGGTACTCTTTCACGGTTAAAAATTGAGTTTTTACGTGAAGTCAAATTTTTGACTTTTAAAAAAAATCATGTTTTATGCCCAATTTTGATTTTCTACATGCTTAGTTAGACAATGTGATTGATATGTGTTAGTTTTTAGGTTCGATTGAGGCATTTTGGTCCACTTTTAGCTTTCGATTCGTTAGTTTGAATTTTAGGCTAGAAATTGGTGAAATTTTTGAAAAATTGATGTTTTGCTAGCTCATTTAGGCTTAGTGATTCACCTAGTATGCTTAGAAACTAGTTTTGGAACAATTTAAGATTGTTTGATTGAAAACTGAAGTTTTGATAAAACTATACAAAATTAGGCTTTAGGTTTTTCCTATAGTTAAAACGTTTTTAAAACTTAGGATGACTTGAAAATTAGCCTAGATTAAGATATCATCGACTTGCAAACGAAATTTGAGCCTAGTCATTGATTTTTCTTATTTTGTACGTTTTGATCAAAATGAATATTTTTCGACAAAAAGGGTCTTAAACCTTGACTTAAATACGTTATATGCAAAGTTTGATGTTTAAAAATATTTAAGGTAATTAAAAATGGTCATTAAAATCATTGCATACTTAAAAATCATCCTACTTTGATCAAAATTGCTTATTACGACTAACTCATTATAATTATTATTTTTAGCATTATTTGTTGCAATCACGGGTACGCTTTGAATTTTGCTTAGAAATGAGTTTATAGTAAGATTAGATATTATTTGCGGTAATTTTGGCTATAATTGACAATAACAATGATATGGAAAATGCCATTTTTAAAGCCCTCATTTCGAATATTTTTTCGAAAAATATAAGCATTTTTCATTGGTAAGTGTTATTATAAGTCTTATTATTTTGGAACATAACCTACATTACTTGACTCTCGCATATGGCTAATTATCTACCAGAAGAGTACGAGTTGCCCCGCTCCATTCACGGGCAAGAGAACCCGGTAGAATATGAGTCATTTATGAGAAATTGGATAAATAGGCAAAAGAGCTCCAACAAGTACATCAACTGGATATAATGGAGCAATGTAGGTGGGCTGATGAGCTAAGACAGATCTTGAGTTTTACGGCACACGAAAAGACTAACAGCGCTTGGCAAAAGCTGTTTGAGATCAACGAACGAGTGTATCAGGAACTGTGCAGAGTTTATGACAACATGGAGATTCGAAGCAAACGTTGACCCAAAAGAATATAACAGTCATCAATGCATCCATTTCTGCCACCAAAACCAAATGCATCATCTGACTCTCGCACAGTTCGTCGTGCACCTAGAACTGTACAAAAGATCTCACGTTAACCGATCAGTGTTTAAGAGAGGATACACCACCCTGAACTCAATCGATCACCAAGCTTTTTGGCAAACCTACACCTCCGACAATGAATCCTGGAGGTCAAGTACAAAGGCCTCAAATTTTATTAACCCCGGTCATCGCATTCTCCACCACCTCATCGTTAAAACCCTTCACCCGAAAACCCAACATGGCGGAGCAGTCACCGTTAATGATATGCGCCTCATACATGCCATGATCCAGAACCAAAATATGCAGGTTGCATACCTCCTAGCTCAGGCATTCACTAATGAAAGGAATGCCCCGAATTCAGTTGCACCAGTTTTGGGAGCCGTTGTCACCAAAATCCTTCGCAGGATGCATGTTTTGGGTAGTGTTGAAAGATTTTGTTATATAAGGGCAACTGAGTCAGAAGAGATAGGGTATAGATTACAGCACACCTGGCAGTACATTCGGATAGAGGTTGAGCAGTTAATAGTTGCAGCTAATCCAGCAATCCTAGACTCGGAAGATCGAGCAGTGCCTGGGGTGAGAGTTAGAGGATTTAGACGTGACACAAGAACAAGGGATGGTAGGAGGCGGCGAGGTTCGCAAGAGCCACAGGATGAGGATGATCCCACCATGCAGGGAAGGCCCACTGATACCCACCGACATTCATCAGTAGGTCAGGGAGATCGACCGCGATTTGAGCCATACCATTACCATATGGGGGATTTTCCCGGGCATAAGAGGTGGTTCGTTGAGGCTGCTATCTTTCGGAACCTAGATCATTTCACGCATTACGCAGGCAGACAGCTTAACATTCCCCCATATCATCATGAGTATCCGTTGATGTTCACCCATAGAGACCCTAGAAGGGTCGGGACTAGTCAGCAGCCACCACCGCCTCAGCATCACTATACCCAGCACACAGTGATTCCATCTCCCCCAAGGGAAGAGAGCACAGGGGCCGAGGGTTTGGTCGACATCATTTTTGGGACAGCACGCGTCATCACACACAGAGATACATCTACCGCTGCTCAGACCAATGTATGGGATCAGGTTGCGAGCCAGTATATGACTGAGGATGTTACACAGGTCTATTTCTCACAATTGCTCCTTGTGATGCAGCGGAACCATGACATGGGAGGAATGGGTATGAACACGGATTGGGGTAGAGATCTGGAGCAAGGACAAGGATGGCGTACAGGGCTAATGATTCATACGAGCTCCTCATCACTTACCGAACTGATCGCATGACCAGATGAGGTTCAATTCAGGATATCCTCGGGGATGAACACTTCAGAGTTGGCGCGACAGTTCACTACCGACTAGGAGATGATCGATGAGGGGCAATCAGCTTTACGGAACCCAACGCGGCCCCGTACGAGTGTATCATATTCTCTCCCCTACCATCCAGATCAGCCATGACTTTCCCTATCTCTCTGCTCTATTTTATGATTGCTTATGATCTTATGGCACATTATTACATTATTACATTATTACATTATGTTCATATGCCAACTTGGGCATAACTACTTTTATGTTTTACGTTTGTATGATAATTGGTAGTATAAATTCCATGAATAAACGTCACAAACAAACGACGATCGAGACCAAACAAGATGAAAGCATGACTTGGAGCAAGGACGCACTAAATGAGGATGGCGCCAGTACGAGATTAGAAGAAACCATAATCGACAAACCATCCATTAAACGCCTTGCAACCATAGGGGAGTACTACGTCTTCACCGCTATTTCAATAGAATATACGCAATACACTATACCACTTTAAACACTAAGTGTGGGATTAGCAACCCCATCAACATAAACTTTTAATAACAAAATGTCTTTTTCAAAACCTAAGTGTGGGATACTCCGTATCCTTAACATTTATGACAATGTTATTTTAAAGTGTGAGATAGCAAATATTGCACATAATGATTCTCGTAAAATCCTCAAGTGTTTATAAACTAAATTTTTCACAAAATTTACAACTTTTGAGCTATAAAACACTTAGGATTATAAAAATCTATAAATGATCAAATAAAAAAAGTTTTAGTTACAAAATAGACAAAAGAGTAGAACAATGTCAAAACTTTTTGCGAAAAACCAAACCAAATTTTTCCAAAAGAGCATTGCATAACGAAAAGCGCAATTCAACCCATTATAATTGTTGTGAGGCACCCCAAATAAGGCTTAATAAGAACTCATTTTTTAGTGCTTCACTATACTTCCGTTGAGCGCGCCGATGTTAGCATCTCTAAATTAGAACTTGCTCTTGATCTACATTTCGAAATCACACCTTTTGACGAGAACTACTAAGTTAGAAACCTCAGCTATTCGTGAAGACAAAACACCCCCATCAAATACCTTTATTTCCATTTTCTCTCTAAGCCACCACAAATCCATCTATCACTACCTACTCGTTTCATTCAAAATAAAGAAATAAAATCCCAACAATTCTTAAATTTCGGGAAATCTTCTATGAAGCCGCAATGTCCATACCAAATATCAAAGAGACCTCCAATAAAAGGTGACCTAGAAGAGAAACGCAAAAGATGCTTAAAAAAATTCGATTGAAGAATAAAGGTTCTAAAAAAAGGAGCGGAACCAGAAAGATTCGAGAAAAGAACTCCTGGCAGTCAAAAAGAAGGATGCTCGTCGTGAAATTCCCGACAAAAAGGTGAAAGGATCACCAAAAATCGATCTTTAAAAGAACTCCTATCTATCAAACCCTTTACACCCCCAAAACCTCCAAAATCACCATCTCTTCACGATAAAAGCTGAATCTATAACTGAAAATTCTCTCAAATAAGTGATGGAGATTTGAGTCTTGATCAAGCCTATGACGAAGAATGTGAACATGACTGGCTAAGAGCGATTTCATTTTCTAGAACTATAGGACACCCGAAACACTTTAGTGAATTGAGTGACCCGAGTGAGATAGCCTCAGCTATCTAACCTCCTCTCATGCTTGCGAAAAAAGGTTTGGGAATAACAAAAAGGATAAAATCAAGTTTTCACTCCTACATCTTGTGAAACGAAGATTGCTTGATCGCTACGAATAAAAATCTTCGGTGTTAAAAGCTCGAAGGTTTGCTTGAGGACAAGCAAAGTCTAAGTGTGGGATATTTAATATCGGCTAAAAAGTCACGATTTTACCCTCAATATTGAGTCCCAAAAGCATAAAGTTCCAAACTTTGTCAGCAAAATAATCGCTTTTCCGGTTAAATTTGTAGATAAAGTAATTCCGAAGACGATGCAAGAAGAATCAAGAAAATCGGAGCTAAATCGAAGATTCTAGAGCGAAAATGGTGAAAAACAAGAAATCAAGTTACAACCCAGTGAATTCAGCAAGTCAGGCAGGCCAAACGGCTTACCAAACAGCTTGCCAAACGGCCTGCCAAAATGGGAAACGGGTTGCCACATGGCCAAAGCAAACGGGCACAATTGTGACGCCCCGTACAAAATCAACGTGTACGGATCATCAACAACAGGATCATTACACGGTTACAACACTATATGCTGTTTAAAAACAAGTTTTACATTCATGAAAAGACAACGTTTTCACCAACATCAATTGTTTTACAAAAGGTAACGTCTTTACCAACGTCAAAGGTTTTACAAAAGGTAACGTCTTTACCAACGTCAAATGTTTTACAAAAGGTAACGTCTTTACCAACGTCAAATGTTTTACAAAAGATAACGTGCTTCTACGAATAGAAAGCATTAACATAAGTATGTGACACAAAGATCATTACAAAACCATTGTTCAAATGTAACATGAGTTGTGAATGCAAAGTAAAAGTTCCATGATTGAGACATCTCTAAACAATGCAGCGCAAGTCTAACACAGCGAGTCTGTAACAGCAAGTCTATAGCACCAAGACTATAATAGCAAGTCTAACAGCGGAAGCAACAACGTCTAAGCACCTGAGAAATACATGCTTTAAAATGTCAACACCAATGTTGGTGAGCTATAGTTTGTTTGTAAACAACAATGTAATGTAGACCACGAGATTTCATATTCAAAACAGTATCTCAAATCTGTATGATAAAGTATATGCTTATCCGTGGGCACCCGGTAACTAACTTAATGTGACACCCCGTACAAAACCATCATGTATGAATCGTCAACAACAGGTCCATTGCACGGTATAATACTACATACTGTTTTAAAACAAGTTTTGCATTCATGTAAAGATAACGCGACACAGAGGTCGTTACAAAGTCATTATTCAAAATAACATAAATTGCGAATGCAAAATAAAAGTTCCATGATTGAGATATCTCTAAGTAATGCAGCGGAAGTCTAACACAGCGAGTCTGTAACAGCAAGTCTAAAACACCAATACAGCAAGTCTAACAGCGAAAGAAACAACGTCTAAACACCTGAGAAATACATGCTTAAAAGGTCAACACAAATGTTGGTGAGCTATAGTTTGTATTCAGTAATGTAATGTAGACCACGAGATTTCGTATTCAAAACAGTATGAAAAGTATATGCTTAACTGTGGGCACCCGGTAACTAACTTAACATAAAGTAAATATCACCCCCTAAAAGTACACTTGGCGAGTGCGTATGTCCTCGAAGTATCAAACACCCATTAAATGCTAGCGTGACTAGCCCGAGTGGGGATGTCAAACCCTATGAATTCATATCTAATATTCGCGTTCACCGGTTAAAAACGAATGATTAAACGTTACCGTGCTAAGGGGAATCTTTGTGCCGTTATATCACCCACACATATATAAAGTTTAAGTACTCGTGTCTAGTATGTAAAACATAAAAAGCGCATGTATTCTCAGTCCCAAAAATAGTAAAGTAAAAAACGGAAGCTATAGCTCACAGTGAATAAGCAGTAAAAGTCGATATGAAAATTATGCAGGTAGTAAGTCGGTCCGAAAGGTCGTCAACCTAAGTCAAAGGTCACTAAGTCAGTATATTGTCCCCAAAAGTTTAAAAGTGAATAAATTAAGTCTAAAGTATCATCATCATCATCATCATCATCATCATCATCATTATCATCATACGTAAAAGATAACGTAAGTTTTCAACAAGAATAGAGATCGAAACAAAAGGCTGACTTCGGACAGCTGCTACGACCTCTATACAAAACGAAAAGACGTGTGGTCAGTGGCCAAGGCTCTGTATGTGAGTCCTCTAACCGCTTTCCAACTTTCAGAACCTAAATCGATGTCGTTTGACCGTGGCGACGGTTCAAGCACGAGTAGGTCAGAATTTTTCAGCACGTCGTTATAACGGCGTAGTGACTTTCGGAAAGATATAAATCCTAAACCGTATATCGGATTTAGTCGAGGCCTAAATGAAAAGTCATCTACTTGAAATGAACTATCTGAAAAACAATTTTTCAGAAGTCCTAGGAGCCTGATCAGACCCTGAAAAACAGCAAACAAGTGCTCTGGTGGGTTTCTTGGTGCATGATGCTCATCACGGTTCTCATCCTTGATGCGTGTAAGCTTTAAGTGTACAAATCTTTGATGTTTTAGCATCACTTTGACCAAGTTTCAACCATAAAACACAACTAAGAGTAAAAGCTAACATTCTACAAGTTTTGAACATCAAGGTTGCCTCTTTATTGCATAAACCCAATAAAGCTTCAACCTTTGTCCTTTTTACACAAGTTTATGCATTTTCATCCTATGAGATGATGAAGACTTGATCTTTATCATCACAACAAACACAAAAAGGTTCCAAGTAAGTGAGATCTACAATGATAACTTAGATCTCAAGAATTAAGAAAACCCTAAGCTAGAAAGTTTGGATCTTTACAAGATTAATGAGACCATAAGCTAGAAAGCTAAGATCTAGTGAAAGTAATGAGACCATAAGCTAAAAAGCTAAGATCTTTAACAAAATAATAAAACACTAAGCTAGAAAGCTTGGATCTTTAATGTTCTTGAAGATCCTTAAAGCAAAAGGCTAGATCTTCAAGCTTTATGAAGATCATAAATACAAGTTTTGATCTTTTTAACAAAATAAAGGAATCATAAGCTAGAAAACCTAGATCCAAAAAAGTAATGGAGATTCAAAGCTAGAAAGCTTGAATCTTTTATGTCCTTGAAGGATTCAAATCAAAGTTTAAATCTACAAGATATAACAAGATCAAAAGCTAAAAAGCTTGATCCTTTAAATGATGATGATGATGTCGATTTTATGAAGAAGAAAAGAAGAAGAAGAAAATTTAAAACTTACAATTTTTAGAGTGAGAAATACTAGAGAGAGAATTAGAGAGTAAGTGTGTGTAAAATGTGAATGAGATTAAGTGTGAAATGGGTGAGATTTGCTTAGTATTTATAGAGAGATGGGGTAGTGGGGAGGCCCTTTGGCTGTGGGTTTTAGGGGGGACAAGGGGGATAACTTTTGCTTTTTGGTTAATGGTGGTCTAAAGTTGGTGCTTATGTTGGGATCCCATGCAACAATTATGATTATGGTTAAAAAAATGCTAGTATGTTCCCTATAATAAATGGGTATTTGTCTTACATTTATATGGGTCATAAACTTATTAAAATTGGGCTAATTAAATAGTCCATTAGCTAGAGTAGGGTTGGCTTGAGTCCAACAAGGTAGAAAGTCCAACAAGACTAACTAGTGAGCATAAGTAAATTACTAAGCGTAATTAAGCAACCAAAAGCACAAGTAGTTGTCATTAGAAAATAACAATTAGTATTACGTAGTCGTAATATTCCAATTACGACAAAAGTTAAACGTGTTCCAAAACACATAGCTCGTTCTCAACGTCAAGTGACACTAACGGTCATAAAAGTATTCGAGGATCAAGTTAAGTAACTAAGTACTTAATGGCACGTTATATGGTAATAACGAAAGTAATTAATCATGAAACAACATCCAGAACATAAACCAACACAGTACGCACAAATACGCAATTTCGCATAAAGTAACAAGCACAAAAGCAAGTCGAAAAAGTCGGGTCGTTACATTACCCACCTGTTAATGAAAATTTCGTCCCGAAATTTTAAGCTGAGGTAGAAGGTAGAGTTGTGAAGAGGTGAGGATACTTTTGCATCATCTGATCCTCCCGTTCCCAAGTTAATTCGGGTCCTCGTTTAGCATTCCAACGAACTCGGACAATTAGAATCTTGTTGCGTTTCAAGGTCTTGACCTCACGGTCCATAATTTCAACATGTTCTTCCGCGAAGTGGAGTTTGTCATCAATCGTAAGCTCCTCAAGTGGTATGACAAGTTCTGGTTCAGCAAGGCATTTCTTCAGATTCAACACGTGGAAAGTGGGATGAACTGCACTCAACTGAGTCAGAAGATCCAAACGGTAAGCAATGGGTTCGATACATTCCAAGACTTCAAAAGGACCAATATATCGCGAATTTAGCTTCCCACGCTTTCCAAAACAGATTACACCATTCCAAGGTGTGACTTTCAACATCACTCAGTCACCTACTTGGAATTCATGATCTTTACGCTTAAGGTGGTCGTAGCTCTTTTGATGATCACGGGCTGTCTTGAGCCTCGCTTGAATTTGGACAATCTTCTCGGTTGTTTCATGGACGAGTTCGGGTCGGTGAATTGCTTTTCACCTACTTCATCCCAACAGATAGGAGAACGACATCTGTGGCCATACAAGGCTTCGAAAGGTGCGGCCTTAATGCTTGCATGATAGCTATTATTGTAAGAGAATTCGACTAGAGGTAAATGCTTCTCCCAAGCCTTTCCAAAATCAATTACACAAGCACGCAACATGTCCTTCAGGGTTTGAATTGTGCGTTTGCTCTGTCTGTCGGTTTGCAGGTGATACGAAGTACTCATATCTAAACGTGTTCCCAAAGCTTCTTGCAAAGAACGCCAAAATCTAGAAGCGAAACGGGCGTCTCGGTCTGAAATAATCGATAAGGGTACACCGTGTCAAGATACAACTTCCTTTATGTATAGTTGCACGAGTTTATCCATTGTATCAGTTTCCTTCATGGCTAGGAAGTGAGCAGATTTGGTAAGACGGTCAACGATAACCCAGATGGTATCATAACCACCTACCGTCTTCGGTAGCTTCGTGATGAAGTCCATTGTTATTCCTTCTCACTTCCATTGCGGGATTTCTGGTTGCTGAAGTAATCCGGATGGTCTCTGATGTTCGGCTTTGATCTTAGAACAAATTAAACACTTTTCGACGTAAATCGCAACTTCCTTCTTGAGGTTCGGCCACCAATATTGAACCTTGAGGTCGTGGCACATCTTACCATCTCCTGGATGAATCGAATACCTTGACTTATGAGCTTCATCTTGAATAAGGTTTCGTAAATCTCCATAACTAGGCACCCAAATTCTTCTGGCAAAGTATCAGAGTCCATTATCCTTGACGTTGAATCGAGAAATGAGAATGTTCAAGTGCTCTTGAGCAATATTCTCCTCTTTGAGAGCCTCATCTTGTGCTACATGGATTTGACTATTGAGATTTGTGTAAATGGTAACGTTCAAAGCTCGAATACGAAGGGGTACCATTCTCTCCTTTCGGCTCAAGGCATCGGCTACAACATTTGCCTAGCCAGGGTGGTAACGAAGTTCACAATCATAGTCGTTCAACGTCTTGATCCATCGAGGCTGTCTCATATTCAGTTGCTTCTGATCAAAGATGTGTTGGAGGCTTTTGTGATCGGTGAAGATAGTACTCTTGGTTCCATACAGATAGTGTCTACATAGTTTGAGTGCAAAGACAACGGCTCCAAGCTCTAGATCATGAGTCGTGTAGTTTCGCTCGTGAATCTTTAGTTGTCGGGAGGCGTAAGCAATAACCTTCTTCCGTTGCATCAATACACACCCAAAACCTTGTCGGGAGGCATCGCAATACACAACGAAATCATCACTGCCTTCGAAAAGGGATAGAATAGGAGCGGTGGCTAACTTCTGCTTCAGGGTTTGGAATGCCGACTCTTGCTCGGTTTCCCAAACAAACTTCTTCCCCTTATGAGTTAACGCGGTCAAAGGACGCGCAATCAAAGAGAAACCTTCGATGAATCTACGATAATAACCGGCGAGGCCTAAAAATTGGCGGATATGAGTAGGAGTAGTGGGGGTTTCCCACTTGTTGATGGCTACGATCTTCGCGGGATCGACCTTGATACCCTGATCCCTCACAATATGACCAAGAAATTAAACCTCCTTCAACTAGAATTTACACTTGGAGAATTTGGCATAGAGTTGCTCTTGTCTCAAGAGTTCAAGCATGAGTCGAAGATGTTCCTCATGTTCTTCTTCGCTTTTAGAATTGATGAGGATATCATATATGAATATGATAACGAACTTGTCCAGGTACGGCTTGCATACGGGATTCATGAGATCCATAAACACGGCAGGTGCGTTAGTTAACCTGAATGGCATCACCAGAAACTCATAATGACCATAACGAGTTCGGAATGCAGTCTTCAGCACATCACTCTCCTTCACCTTCAATTGGTGATAACCTGATCATAAACAATCTTGGAGTAAACGTTGGATCCTTGCAGCTGATCGAAAAGATCGTCAATTCTAGGAAGGGGATACCGATTCTTGATTGTCAACTTGTTCAGTTCACGATAATCGATACACATGCAGAAAGATTCGTCCTTCTTCTTTACAAACAAAACAGGTGCGCCCCAAGGCGATGAACTCGGTCGGATAAATCCACGGTCTAGCAGTTCCTGTAGTTGACTCTGCAACTCTTGCAGTTCGGAAGGTGCAAGTCGATAAGGTGCGTGAGCTACAGGTGCAGCTCCTGGCACTAGATCGACCTAAAACTCCACTGATCTCGGCGGTGGTAATCCCGGAAATTCTTCTGGAAAGACGTCAGGAAATTCGTTCACGATCATCATCCACGCTTTCCTCCTTCATTTCTAACTTCTTCACGTGCGCCAGAATACCAAAACGCCCCCTTTTCATAACATTTTGTGCCTTCAAGCAACTAATAAGGTTCAGCTTCGGGCTACATCTCTCTCCGTAAACAATCACTGGCTCACCATCTTCGCGAGGTATGCGAAGAATCTTCTCTCCACAAATAACTTCTGCTCTCACTTTGGACAACCAGTCCATACCGACTATCACATCAAAACTCCCCAACTTTATGGGTATCAAATCAATCTCAAAATCTACACTAGCTAAGTTTATAATACCTCCTCGGTCAATTTGGTCAACTTTCTCAAGTTTTCCAATAGCTACCTCAACAAGTATACTCTCATCCAAAGGTACCAACGACCAATCTATCTCAGAGCAAAAGTATCTACATACATAACTCCTATCGACACCAGTATCAAATAGGACAGAAGCTAATAGTTTATTGATAGTGAATGTACCTGTAACCAAGTCAGGATCTTCACGGGCATCTCTGGCATTCATGTTGAAGGCTCTTCCACGTGCTGGCCCGCCATCCTTCTTCTTGTTGGGACATTTATTCCTGAAGTGGCCCTACTGACCGCACTCATAGCACTTCCTTGGTCCACTTGGGTTTGTCCTCACAGCTGGGGCATTGATCTTACAATCTCTGCCGATGTGTCTAGTCCTTTTACACCTCTCACACACAACATTGCAGTATCCAGTGTGATGCTTGTAGCATCTCTTACACTGAGGAAGGCTACCTTTGTAGTTAGGGTTAGAGCTAGGGTTCGTGTTAGGGTTCCTCCAGTCATTGTTTCCCTTAAAATTCTCATACCTCTTAGCTGGGTTCTGGTCAAAACCTTTTCCCTTACCTCTGTCCCACTTACGTTTCCCATTACAAGCTCCCGATTCTGATTTCGCCTTCTCTGGCTCTTGGCGGGTAATATGATTCATCAGGGTGTGTGCCATGCACATAGCTTCCGGTACATTTGCTGGTTTCGAAGAAGTGACATTTCCTTGAATGTCCTTGGAGAGTCCCCACAGATACCTCTCCATCCATTTTTACTCCGGAGTAACCATTATGGGGCACATCAAAGCTAACTCCAAGTACCTTCGATTATAGACATGAAGATCACTTCCTACAACTTTCAGTTCCCAAAATTCCGCTTCCATTTTCTGAATTTCGGTTCTGGGGCAGTACTCCTCAATCATACCCCTCTTAAACTCCTCCCATGGTGTAGCGTAAGCTTCGTCAATTCCTCGTGCCTGGGCGAGCATATTCCACCAAGTCAAAGCGCCATCTAACAAAGTGCAGGATGCGAACTTAGTCTTATTCCCTTCGGAGCAGTTACTCACACGGAACACAGATTCCAACTTCTCAAACCATCTCGTTAGCCCAACTGGACCTTCTGTTCCACTAAAATTGTGGGGGTTACAACTCTGAAATTCCTTGAAAGTGCACCCATTCTGGAAGTTCGGGTTAGCCGGTGGAGCTTTGGGGTTGGCATTCGCCATAGCTGCGGCTACTCGAGCGGCTATTATCTCCTCGATCTGTGCTGCTGTGGGCATTTCCCTTAGACCTCTTCCGTTAGCCATCGATCTTCCAAACAAAATTTTGACTTAAGTCAAAATCCATGAACCAACAACGTCACGGCATACGGTAAACAACCTGGAAACAACACAGTACACAATAACTAAGCAGGGCAAACAAGCAGCAGGTAGCACAAAAGCCAACATGTAATAAAACATCGTATAATAAATCAACAACAGTAGTTCTATTCATAATAAGAAAATTACATACATTAGCAAAAGGTTCGTACAATACATAAATGAGAAACAGAAAACTACAAACGAAAAACGTAAAGAGATATAATACAACAGTCCTAGGGTGAGGGTGGGTAAATGATGTCCGTCAGGTGGGTCATCTGGTCCTCGAGCTCAGTTACCCGAGCACGGAGGGCATGCACTTACCTCGTCAATTCCTCAACGGTAGGAGATGCTGGTGGGGCAGGTGGTGCAGGTGATGCGGATGGTGCGGGTGGTTCAAGTGGTGCGGATGTAGTACTAGAAGTAGATGGCACTGAGCGGGTGACCTTACGCACAAATGGATCGGCAGGATACGGTACAACCCACTTACGGGCTGTGACCCTAACCAACTGTCCACGTGCGTTCACGAACGACTTACCTCCATTAACCCATGGAATAACAGTACCATCAAAGCGGTACCGTTTCTTCAGCGGGGTAGAGAGTGGCTGCACGGGCTCCTCCTCAGGATCCTCCTCGGGATCCTCCTCACTAGTATCATCGGATGATGATCCGTCTGAATCGTCGGAAGGTAGTGCGGGTACTTCAAGGGCGGGAGAAAGCGTCTGGCCGGTGGTCATAAGTCGATATCTGCCAGGTGTAATCGGTACGGCACGTCCGTCAGCGGTGCGTCTACCCCAATGTCCATGCTCATTACGGAAGGGACCGTCTCCGTCTCCCCCAGGATTCACAGTACCACTGGAATGGTGCTGTGGCCTCGGGAGTCTAGGGCTGGGTGGTGCTGGAATCTCCTTGGGATCCTCGTCTCCATCTGAAATGTCCATCAGATTAAGCGCGTTTCTACTATCTCCAGAAGACGAATCGCCAGAGTCGCCGGAGGGTAGCGGTGAGTCAGCAACAATAGTAGGCGAGGTAGCAGACGTATCTGATTCGATCTCGAAGTCAAAGGTCATGGGCGGCACGTCTGACATCTGAACAAGGAAAAATAACTTTTTCCATGTCAGTAAGACATATAGCAAGCACGTAATCAGGCACTACAACATCTTAGCAGTACATAGCATGGCAATCGTAACAGTAAAAAGTAACATGCAATCAAAAGCAGATAGTAGCATGCAGTAGCGAGAAAGTAGCAGCATACAGCAAGTTCACATAGCTGTAAAGGTAAGCAGTAGCATGCAGCAATAGTAGTAAGCAGTAACAAGTAAACGAGCAAGTTGTAGATTAGTCCTATTAGCGAATCCTACTCAGCTCGGTCAAGACTCACTAATGCAACCTAATTCCCAACAACCGATGCTCTGATACCAAATGTGACGCCCCGTACAAAACCATCATGTACAAATCGTCAACAACAGGTCCATTGCACGGTATAATACTACATGCTGTTTTAAAACAAGTTTTGCATTCATGTAAAGATAACGTTTTACAAAAGATAACGTGACACAGAGGTCGTTACAAAGTCATTATTCAAAATAACATAAGTTGCAAATGCAAAATAAAAGTTCCATGATTGAGACATCTCTAAGTAATACAGCGAAAGTCTAACACAACGAGTCTGTAACAGCAAGTCTAAAACACCAAGACAGCAAGTCTAACAGCGGAAGCAACAACGTCTAAGCACCTAAGAAATACACGCTTAAAAGGACAACACGAATGTTGGTGAGCTATAGTTTGTATTCAGTAATGTAATGTAGACCACGAGATTTCGTATTCAAAACAGTATGAAAAGTATATGCTTAACCGTGGGCACCCGATAACTAACTTAACGTAAAGTAAATATCACCCCCTAAAAGTACACTTGGCGAGTGCGTATGTCCTTGAAGTATCAAACACCCATTAAATGCTAGCGCGACTAGCCAGAGTGGGGATGTCAAACCCTATGGATCCATATCTAATATTCACGTTCACCGGTTCAAAAACCAATGATTAAACATTACCGTGCTAAGGGGAATCTTTGTGCCGCTATATCACCCACACATATATAAAGTTTAAGTACTCGTGTCCAGTATGTAAAACATAAAAAGCGCATGTATTCTTAGTCCTAAAATTAGTACAGTAAAAAGGGAAGCTATAACTCACAGTGAATAAGCAGTAAAAGTCGATATGAAAAGTATGCAATTAGTAAGTCGGTCCGAAAGGTCGTCAACCTAAGTCAAAGGTCACCAAGTCAGTATATTGTCCCTAAAAGTTTAAAAGTGAATAAATTAAGTCTTAAGTATCATCATCATCATCATCATCATCATCATCATCATTATCATCATAAGTAAAAGATAAAGTAAGTTTTCAACAAGAATAGAGATCGAAACAAAAGGAAAACTTCGGACAGCTGCTACGACCTCTATACAAAACAAAAAGACGCGTGGTCAGTGGTCAAGGCTCCGTATGTGAGTCCTCTAACAGCTGTCCAATTTTCAGAATCTAACTCGATGTCGTTTGACCGTGGCGACGGTTCAAGCGCGAGTAGGTCAGAATTTTTCAGCACGTCGTTATAGCGGCGTAGTGACTTTCGGATGGCTATAAATCCTAAACCGTATATCGGATTTAGGCGAGGCCTAAACGAAAAGTCATTTACTTGAAACGAACTATCTGAAAATCAATTTTCCAGAAGTGCTAGGAGCCTGATCAGACCCCAAAATACAGCAAACAAGTGCTCTGGTGGGTTTCTTGGTGCTTGATGCTCATCACGGTTCTCATCCTTGATGCGTGTAAGCTTTAAGTGTACAACTCTTTGATGTTTTAGCATCACTTTGACCAAGTTTCAACCATCAACACACAACTAAGAGTAAAAGCTAATATTCTACAAGTTTTGAACATCAAGATTGCCTCTTTATTGCATAAACCCAATAAAACTTCAACCTTTGTCCTTTTTTCACAAGTTTATGCATTTTCATCCTATGAGATGATGAAGACTTGATCTTTATCATCACAACAAACACAAAAAGGTTCCAAATAAGTGAGATCTACAATAATAACATAGATCTCAAGTATTAAGAAAACCCTAAGCTAGAAAGCGTGGATCTTTACAAGATTAATGAGACCATAAGCTAGAAAGCTAAGATCTAGTGTAAGTAATGAGACCATAAGCTAAAAAGCTAAGATATTTAACAAAATAATGAAACCCTAAGCTAGAAAGGTTGGATCTTTAATGTTCTTGAAGATCTTTAATTAAAAGGCTAGATCTTCAAGCTTTATGAAGATCATAAACACAAGTTTTGATTTTTTTAACTAAATAAAGGAATCATAAGCTAGAAAACCTAGTTCCTACAAAGTAATGGAGATTCAAAGCTAGAAAGCTTGAATCTCTCATGTTCTTGAAGGATTCAAACTAAAGGTTAAATCTACAAGATATAACATGATCAAAAGCTAAAAAGCTTGATCCTTTAAATGATGATGATGATGTCGATTTTATGAAGAAGAAAAGAAGAAGAAGTAAATTTAAAACTTACACTTTTTAGAGTGAGAAATACTAGAGAGAGAATCTGAGAGTAAGTGTGTGTAAAATGTGAATGAGATTAAGTGTGAAATGGGTGAGATTTGCTTGGTATTTATAGAGAGATGAGGTAGTGGGGAGGCCCTTTGGCCGTGGGTTTTAGGGGGGACAAGGGGGGACAACTTTTGCTTTTTGGTTAATGGTGGTCTAAAGTTGGTGCTTATGTTGGGATCCCATGCAACAATTGTGATTATGGTTAACAAAAATGCTAGTATGTTCTCTCTAATAAATGGGTATTTGTCTTACATTTATATGGGTCATAAACTTATTAAAATTGGGCTAATTAAATAGTCCATTAGCTAGAGTAGGGTGGGCTTGAGTCCAACAAGGTAGAAAGTCCAACAAGACTAACTAGTGAGCATAAGTAAATTACTAAGCGTAATTAAGCAACTAAAAGCCCAGGTAATTGTCATTAGAAAATAACAATTAGTATTACCTAGTCGTAATATTCCAATTACGACAAAAATTAAATGTGTACCAAAACACATAGCTCGTTTTCAACGTCAAGTAACACTAACGGTCGTAAGAGTATTCGAGGATCAAGGTAAGTAACTAAGTACTTAATGGCATGTTGTATGGTAATAACGAAAGTAATTAATCATGAAACAAGATCCAGAACATAAACCAACACAGTACGTGTGACGCCCCGTACTAAATCAACATGTACGGACCATCAACAACAGGATCATTACAAGGTCAAACACTATATGCTATGTCAAAATACATTTGCATTCAAGATAAAAGGTGATGTTATAACTAACGTCGAATGTTTTACAACCAAAAGTATGCTTCTATGAACGGAAGCAAGGATAATAGTACGTGACCCTTAGGTCGTTACAAATCATTGTTTCAAAAGTAATAAAGTTTATGAATGCAAGATAAACATTCATGCGCTGACATCTCTAAAGCAGCAGGTGTCTATGATGTGTGCGAGGTGTACTAGTAAATAGCTTTATTTTTACAACGAAATACTATTAAATATGATACAATTTTACACACGATATTTATTTATTTATAGAATGGATATACCTAAACCTTGCTACAACACTTATAGGCAGTGTACCTAATCGTACAGTAGTGTAGTTTTTAGTAAGTCCTGTTCGTTCCACAGGGAAATCTTTTAAACAAAGCTTAACGCTATATTAGTTTTAATTTATAAAAATACAAATATATATATATATATAAGTAATATTATTATTATAAAGGGTGGTTTTTACCGTTTAATGACCGGTTTGTCAATTTTAAAAACTTTAGTCGCAGTTAAAACCTAATGTAAAATATTAAAAATAAATACAACTTAATTTAAAGCGTAAAGTAAATAACGATAATGAAATTGCGAATAATAAAAGTGCGATAAAATAAACTTGCAATAATTAAAAAGTATGATAATTAAAAGTGCAATTAAATATAATAACAATAAAAGTGCGATAATTAGAAGTGCAATTAAATATGAAAATAAAGGAGATTAAATATGAAATAAAAGAATTATGCTTATTTAAACTTCCGTAATCATGATGTTTGACGTGTTGATTTTTAGTTTATTCCCATGGGTTAATTGTCCTTTGTCCTGGATTATTTAATATGTCCATCTGGTTTTTGTCCATAACATTCCATCAGTCATAAATATAAAGTGCGAGTGTCCTCGTCAAATTATTCTTATACCCGAAGTCAAATATTCCAACTAATTGGGGACTTAAACTGTAACAAGGTTTTAATACTTTGTTTAATAATTACACCAGGTTATCGACTGCGTGTAACCCAAAGTTTTAATACTTTGTTATCAATTATGCCAAGTGTCCTTGTACATAATTTCACCCCTGTTTTAATAATTCCATAGACTATTAATCCATTCCCGTGTTCGGTTAAATAAACGATTATTCATACATATAAATATCCCACCCATCGTGTTCGATCGAGTGTATGTGGTTATTTATAGGTACGTCCAATTGTAAATCTTTATATTAAAATTAACAAACTATCATTTAGTTAAACAAATATAAAGCCCATTAATAGCCCATAGTCTAATTTTCACAAGTGTCGTTCTTTTGTCCAAACCCCAATTATGGTACAAAGCCCAATTACCCAATTTTAGTAATTAGCCCAACATCATGATTACTTCGTTTTAAATAAGCATAATAATAACTTAGCTACGAGACATTAAACTAAAAAGGTTGAACATAACTTACAATGATTAAAAATAGCGTAGCGTTACACGGACAGAATTTCGACTTACACCCTTACAATATTCGCTAACATACCCTTATTATTAGAAATTAAAATTAAAATTAAAATTAAAATATAAATATATATATATATATATATATATATATATATATATATACACGTTGATAGAGAGTTGGATGGATGGATATTACGTTCACCAAACTGCGAATTTATAGGCCTGTGAACTGAAAAAGGGGCTCATACGATCGCATGAAGATTACTCTTCAAGGCCATTCGATCGCATGGCCAGCTAGGGAGGCTCACATGCTCTTGTTTTTTCTGCCGACGGTTTTTATAATATAATATAATATATATATTAATTTTAAGAATTAATTATATATTATATTATATTCATGTGCATAGTTGACTTGTAATTTTTAGTCCGTTGCGTTGAGAGTTGACTCTGGTCCCGGTTTCGGATTTTCGAACGTCCTTGCGTACAATTTAATATCTTGTATTTTGTGTTTCGAATCTTGTACTCTTGTAATTTTGAGACGTTTCTCATCAATAATTGGAACCTCTTTGATTGTATTTTGTACTTTTGAGCTTTTTGGTCATTTGCGTCTTCAATTCGTCGAATCTGTCTTTTGTCTTCACCTTTTATTATTTAAACGAATATCACTTGTAAATAGAACAATTGCAACTAAAAGCTTGTCTTTCTTGAGGGATAATGCTATGAAATATATGTTTGTTTTTAGCATTATCAAATATTCTCACACTTGAGCGTTGCTTGTCCGCAAGCAATATAGTCTTGAAATATACTAAAATTACTTCTTTATTATTCACACTTTGTACATCAGTGATTTCTATATGGCGGTATAAACAATGGTAGTAACGATGTGGTTTACAGTCCTACATGACTATAAAATTTAGATCCATTAAGAAATAGGATCTTTATGAAAACATTTGATCTTTTGAAAATTAAATCTAGCTTTTTCCCTAGATAAGTTTTCCGGAATAACCCTTCACCGGTGTTTGCAAATTGTTTTTGTGGGTTTGGTGGGTTTCAGATTTGAAAATTTTAGCTCAAAACTTCTGGTTTTGTGTCACCCACTTCTGGTTTTCTCGTTCAAGCTCGAGTTTAGATATCATCAAATTCCATGAGTTTGTAATTCTCAATCTTTAAGGTCAATCTCTAGGATTGAGTAATATCAGTCTTAAAAGATGATTTTTGATCTTTAAGGAGATTATCCTTTCTGGAGATCTGATTCATTAGTCTTATCCAGCTAATTTACACGACGTCCTCCCCATTTTACAAGACAGATTCTCTCATGGTTAGGATAAGTCTGACCACTTGGCGACCCTGTTTGATGCTGAGGTCCGTGGATTTCCTGCTGATTTTAGAGATGACTTTTCTAGATTTTTCGTCAACCTACAGCTGGTCTGGATGACAACTTCATGACCTAAATCAAGAAGCGCGTTTCTTTTTTGGAAGACTTTACTTCCATTTAACGATGGAATTGATTCATCGTGTAGATCCATCTTTCTTTCAAATATATTACAGTTTTTCGGGTAAAATAGATTAGTTTAGTCCAAAGCAAAAGTAACTTCAGTTATTTGTACAAAAATATGTGATATATGTTCAAAATATCTTGGTAAATTTTCCCACACTTGGCTTTTATTTTCTTTTATTTGCCTTTTTATTGTCCTCTATTCCATTTTAAATGAATTCTAACATTTTGGTTTGTTTCTCAATTTATGTCCTTTCCGAGGTAACAATAATTTCGGTGTTAACACCTAGTTTTATCGTTCATAAATATGTATAAACATGATTTTGAGTTCATTTAATTGAAAATTTTGAAAAATTTTACTAGAATTGGGTAGTCCGTATATAAGACTAGGGTTGTTCTTTATTGTCAGAGAGCACTAGATTCTAATACAACTACTGCGTTACTAGTATTTTTAATGGTAACCAAGTGTTTTAAATCAAAAATTTTTTAAAATCCGAAAGAATTTAACCCCTAATATTCCCACACTTGAGCGTTGCTTGTCCTCAAGCAATATAGTCTTGAAATATACTAGAATCACTTCTTTATTCTTCACACTTTGTACATCAGTGATTTCTATACGGCGGTATAAACAATGGTAGTAACGATGTGGTTTACAGTCCCACATGACTATAAAATTTAGATCCATTAAGAAATAGGATCTTTATGAAAACATTTGATCTTTTGAAAATTAAATCTAGCTTTTTCCCTAGATAAGTTTTCCGGAATAACCCTTCACCGGTGTTTGCAAATTGTTTTTGTGGGTTTGGTGGGTTTCAGATTTGAAAATTTTAGCTCAAAACTTGTGGTTTTGTGTCACCCACTTGCTAACCTTGTATTGGGAAAGCAACACGTCCAGAATACTTGCTCCGTATATTACCTTTCGATAAACTATCGTCCGGTTGTAAAGGAAAGCGTTGAACAAGCAACTGTTAAGGCAATGTCCCTTGACATGCTTTTAATTATGGTCTATAACGTGTCGGACGCAATCACTATCCTTTGTAGGAGCAATAGTAAAGCTCACCCTTATAATTTGTCGGTCTGGCACGAGGTCCTGTCTTTGACCATGCTATGCAACCACCGTTCTTACGGTTGACACCTGTAGCGACCCGACAAAATCGTCATTGATGGCGCCGCTAACTTAGGTCCCGTTACGTGGTCGTAGTCCCTATATGAGACTCGTTTGACCAAAATTACGTCGCATTCATTTGAAAAGTACAAGACTTGCAAAGTTCAGTTTACTAAAAGGATCGACAACAAGTTTAAGATAACAAAAATAGTAATGTATAAATGAAATAACTTGCGACATAATTAATTGAAAATCACAGTTGCTATAAATAGCGTAAGTATGTATGTATGCCTGACTCCAAGCAAGAAATCAGAGTGTATGTATGTATGCTCGACCCCAAGCAAGTATGAAAGTACGCGGAAGCATGTATCAAATAGCCAAGTATGAACCTGAGAAACATATAGAAAACTGTCAACGAAAAACGTTGGTGAAATCATAGGTGTATTAATAAAAGTTATATTTTGAACCACAAGATTTAGTATTTCCATAAAATTGATCATCCAAAAGTTGCATTCCAAAAGTTGGTTCGCGAGCACCCAATTATCAATGCTTAACATTTCCTTCCATAGAACCCCATCACAATAGTGTTAGAACATACACTGTTTCTCGAAAATATATTTCATTCGTAAACGGTAGCGAACCGTTTGAATGAGGGTTTGTCAAACCCATATGGATCCATACAACATAAGTTCTCGCTTACACCCGGCAAGTGTAACTAATGATAATCGAATTGAGGATTTTTGTTCTAAACTCGCTGTAGAATGTTTGTTTCATCGGACTTGTGCTCAAAACATAAAAGTAAGTAGTATAAGATGTAACAAAGTATATGTTTCTCAGCCCACGATTTAAAAGTATAAAAGTTGTTGAAAAGGTGGGACTATGATCTCACCTCGAGTGCACGAGTATAAAAGTACTTCACAAAGTAAATGTGTGCATGAAAGTTGCTTAGCCTTGACCTAAACAAGTAAGTTGTATCAATTAACCGGTTACGACACAAGGTCGGGTGAAATGTGTTCAATTAGTCCTATGGCTCGTTACGACTCGATTAAATATAGCATGTGAATCATTTTGTCAAGTTTCATGCAAGATACAAGTATAGAAACAAGTTAGGAAGATTGCACAATCATTTGGTTAAGTTTGACAAAAAGTCGAACTTCGGTCGGTCAAAGTCAACGAAAAGTCAACACGTTCGGGTCGGGTCCCGAACTATTTTTCTGAGGTTTTTAATCATATATGAGCATGTTAGAACAAGTTACATGTGAATCGGAGGTGCGTAGCATAGCAAACATTATTCAAAAATTGACAAAGTTAGACAGACCACTTTGGCGCGCCGCGCGGGTATATGGCGCGCCGCGTCATTACCTGTGCAGAGAATTCTGGCAGTTTTCACACTCAAGCACGAATCCAACTTCAAATACCCATAAATCCTAAACCATAAACATCCAAAACAAGTATCTTATATCGTTGGAAAGGTATTTTGACAAGGAATACAACTAACCTCTTTTCATCAAGCAAAAACATCATTTACAATAGCCGAAATCTCGTCAAGTGGTCCTTAGATGTTCAAAACCATCGTTTCAAGTTTACAAAACGCATTTTAAGATTCGGGAATGCAATTCACACATATGATATGCCGTTTTGAAGGTAATGAAACATACAATACAACTAATCACTAACTAATAACATTTCATGGCATTCAAAGCATCAAAATTTCCTTTTAGAGTTCATCAAACCCTAATCAAGAATCACAAAACCAATAATCATGTTAATGATGTTTTCCAAATCAACCTACACATCAAATTGATGCTAAAGATGCTAGTAACACTTTTAAAACATAAACTCTAACAATTTAACAACATTAACTCATCCAAAATTAAGGATTAAGCACACCCATTTCAAATGTTCAAACTAGTTACTCAAAACAACGAATCGAGCAAACAAAACATATATTCATGTTATACACGAGCTATAGACACTAACTAACACCATTTCAAGTCAAAAACATGAATTTAGAGAAATCTAGAGTTTTTAGAAACTTTACCTCAAGCTATGAAATTGGTACCAAATCGAAGAGGATGAAGAGAGGATCACGAAAATGTAATTTATTTTGATGTTTGCTTCTCCAATCAGATTTAGATGATGAATTTGTGAGTTTGGAGTTTAAGATGAAAAATGGAAGTATGAGGATGAAGTGGGAGGTGATGGAATGAAAATGAATGGATGAGATGGGGTTGACTAGTTGACATAGTCAACTAGTTTGGCCCCTTGGCAACTTCGGTCCCTCGAGTTTGAAAGAGGGTGCGTGAATTAACCAAACGAATATTTTAAAAACGCTCGAGTAAACGAGTGATGTTATAATTAAATAACGGGGATATTATGAACGTTAGTCAACGGAAACTACGAATTTAAATAACGAAAGATATTATTAAAAAAAAAAGACGGCGTTAAAATAAATTTAACGGAAAAATGCGGGATGTTACATTACCTACACCTTAAAAGAAATTTCGTCCCAAAATTTAGTTGGAAGTAGTAGTCGTTGTTTCTTCCTCGAGATCTTGCATTGTCGGTTCTACGAATAAGTGATGGTACTCCCTCGGGTATTTCAACGAACTTCGACAGTCGCGATTTTACGTTGGTTTAAAGTTTGGTTCCACGATTTATAGTTTCAACCGGTCCTCCTTGGTAGTGAGGTTTATCGTTGATAGTAAGTTCATCGAAGAGGATAACAAGTTCTTGTCTCGCAAGACACGCCTTTAAGTTTGATACACAGAATGTAGGATGAACGGAATTTTTTTGAGTCGGAAGTTCGAAGCGGTAAGCAACAGGCACAACACACCCCAAAATTTCAAAAGGACTAAAAATATCGCGGATATAGCTTTCTACGTTTCCGAAATGGACTACACCTTTTCAAGGTGTGACTTTTAACGTTACGCGGTTTTCCACATGGAATTTGAAAAGTTTACGTCTAACAGTGGCATAGCTCCTTTGGCGACTACGGTCGTCTCGAGCCTTTTTGAGGTTAGAGAAGTTTGTTGGTTGTTCCATGAATTAGCTCAGGTTCGGTGGTTTGATTATCATTAACTTGGTTCTACAAAAGGAGAATGACGTTTCCGGTCACATAAGATTTCAAAAGGTCTGACGTTAAGACTTGAATGATAACCATCGGCGTAAGAGAATTTAGTAAAGGCAATGACTTTTCTCAAGAAATTTTGAAGTCGATAACACGAATTCGTTTTATGATTTCCAAGGTTTGAATCGTATGTTTGTTTGGCCCTTCGAGATGTGTTGATATGTTGTACTCATGTTTAAACGTGGTCCCGAGGCTTTTCGAAAAGCACTCCGAAATCTAGAAGTGAAACAAGAATCTCGATCTGAAATGAGGTACATTTCTGTAAGGTATGTTTGAACGGGTACATCAGGACTCGAAAACGTTAGTTAGAACAAATTTCTCAAGAAATTTGCGTCGCGAAAGATTTATCTGTTTCTAAAAACGTTTGTCGGAGCAAGTTCTCATCGGTCTCTGAAAACGTTCGTCGGGGTTATTCACCCTCGAGGCGAGTACTAGTATAACGTGAAGAGTCTATCTCTCCATTGAAAATTTAGAATCAAAGATTTCCTTATACGGAAGTACGAGTGTAATACGAGAGAAGTTTCCACCTCGGTGTGAGCATAACAGGTATATTGTAGTTCATTGATAAAACTGTGCGAGGACGAGATAGTATTCATGTATAACGTATGTTTGAAGTTGAAAGAATTCGTCATTCATTCGGAAGCATAAATATGGTTCGACAATATTTGAAGGTGTGTCCCCGGTATGGTTGTTGTCAGTACTTTCAGAGTTTTCAGATGTCCAAACATGAATAGATGAAGTCATGTACATGGCACATGGTGGTGATTAGGTTGATCGAGTCTAACCACCATCACGTGTCATTAGAACTTTGGTATGTATTACCGTAATATAACCACGTTGATCGAGTGTCGTTATATTACGCTAACTCATACCTCCATTCCCACATCACTCCATAACATCAAGTTCGTGTAACTGTGAAGATCTAATATGAACAAAATGTAACGACGTCTCAAACGTGACTCGTATTAAATCGAAAGAATTTCTGCAACTCTAAGGAAGCGTTCCCCGAGGGAAGTGTATAAATGATTGTTCACGTCAATGCGGTTCGAGTTAGACAATAATGTATTTAGGTATGAAAAGAGTAACGAGTCATGATAACGAGTAGTACGTAACCGTAGTGATAAATAGTGATGACGATACTCATCTAGAGTGGTGGTGGAAACTTTACAACACTTGTGGATAGTAAGCTGAGACGGGGTGGATAACAACCAAGGAGTCAGAATTCCCGAACTGGAGTGACTAACGAAGTCGTGGTCATCCGTACGCGTATAAACCTTGAATTCACGTGTGTTACCAAAAAGTGGCGGAATACGAGTTCGTATGATGAAGGTTGGGTACCATTAAAAAGTTTGCCTAAGAATGATTCAAGTATAATGCACAAGTAGTCAAGTAAGTGCAATCTATAGCAAATGTATGTCAGAATGCAATGGCTAACTATCCGGTTGTAGTCTAGATTCACTAATGCGTCCCAACGACTCTGTCAGACACACTAATGCACATCCTAGTTCCCTACAACCAACGCTCTTATACCATCTGTAGCGACCCGACAAAATCTTCATTGACGGCGCCTCTAACTTAGGTCCCGTTACGTGGTCGTAGTCCCTATATGAGACTCGTTTGACCAAAATTACGTCGCATTCATTTGAAAAGTACAAGACTTGCAAAGTTCAGTTTACCAAAAGGATCGACAACAAGTTTAAGATTACAAAAATAGTAATGTATAAATGAAATACCTTGTGACATAATTAATTGAAAATCACAGTTGCTATAAATAGCGTAAGTATGTATGTATGCTTGACTCCAAGCAAGAAATCAGAGTGTATGTATGTATGCTCGACCCCAAGCAAGTATGAAAGTACGCGGAAGCATGTATCAAATAGCCAAGTATAAACCTGAGAAACATATAGAAAACTGTCAACGAAAAACGTTGGTGAAATCATAGGTGTATTAATAAAAGTTATATTTTGAACCACAAGATTTAGTATTTCCATAAAATTGATCATCCAAAAGTTGCATTCCAAAAGTTGGTTCGCGAGCACCCAATTATCAATGCTTAACATTTCCTTCCATAGAACTCCATCACAATAGTGTTAGAACATACACTATTTCTCGAAAATATATTTCATTCGTAAACGGTAGTGAACCGTTTGAATGAGGGTTTGTCAAACCCATATGGATCCATACAACATAAGTTCTCGCTTACACCTGGCAAGTGTAACTAATGATAATCGAATTGAGGATTTTTGTTCTAAACTCGCTGTAGAATGTTTGTTTCATCAGACTTGTGTTCAAAACATAAAAGTAAGTAGTATAAGATGTAACAAAGTATATGTTTCTCAGCCCACGATTTAAAAGTATAACAGTTGTTGAAAAGGTGGGACTATGATCTCACCTCGAGTGCACGAGTATAAAAGTACTTCACAAAGTAAATGTGTGCATGAAAGTTGCTTAGCCTTGACCTAAACAAGTAAGTTGTATCAATTAACCAGTTACGACACAAGGTCGGGTGAAATGTGTTCAATTAGTCCTATGGCTCGTTACGACTCGATTAAATATAGCATGTGAATCAATTTGTCAAGTTTCATGCAAGATACAAGTATAGAAACAAGTTAGGAAGATTGCACAATCATTTGGTTAAGTTTGACAAAAAGTCGAACTTCGGTCGGTCAAAGTCAACGAAAAGTCAACACGTTCGGGTCGGGTCCCGAACTATTTTTCTGAGGTTTTTAATCATATATGAGCATGTTAGAACAAGTTACATGTGAATCGGAGGTGTGTAGCATAGCAAACATTATTCAAAAATCGACAAAGTTGGACAGACCACTTTGGCGCGCCGCGCGGGTATATGGCGCGCCGCGCCATTACCTGTGCAGAGAATTCTGACAGTTTTCACACTTAAGCACGAATCCAACTTCAAATACCCATAAATCCTAAACCGTAAACATCCAAAACCAGTATCTTATATCGTTGGAAAGGTATTTTGACAAGGAATACAACTAACCTCTTTTCATCAAGCAAAAACATCATTTACAATAGCCGAAATCTCGTCAAGTGGTCCTTAGATGTTCAAAACCATCGTTTCAAGTTTACAAAACGCATTTTAAGATTCGGGAATGCAATTCACACATATGATATGCCGTTTTGAAGGTAATGAAACATACAATACAACTAATCACTAACTAATAACATTTCATGGCATTCAAAGCATCAAAATTTCCTTTTAGAGTTCATCAAACCCTAATTAAGAATCACAAAACCAATAATCATGTTAATGATGTTTTCCAAATCAACCTACACATCAAATTGATGCTAAAGATGCTAGTAACACTTTTAAAACATAAACTCTAACAATTTAACAACATTAACTCATCCAAAATTAAGGATTAAGCACACCAATTTCAAATGTTCAAACTAGTTACTCAAAACAACGAATCGATCAAACAAAACATATATTCATGTTATACACGAGCCATAGACACTAACTAACAACATTTCAAGTCAAAAACACGAATTTAGAGAAATCTAGAGTTTTTAGAAACTTTACCCCAAGCTATGAAATTGGTACCAAATCGAAGAGGATGAAGAGAGGATCACGAAAATGTAATTTATTTTGATGTTTGCTTCTCCAATCGGATTTAGATGATGAATTTGTGAGTTTGGAGTTTAAGATGAAAAATGGAAGAATGAGGATGAAGTGGGAGGTGATGGAATGAAAATGAATGGATGAGATAGGGTTGACTAGTTGACCTAGTCAACTAGTTTGGCCCCTTGGCAACTTCGGTCCCTCGAGTTTGAAAGCGGGTGCGTGAATTAACCAAACGAATATTTTAAAAACGCTCGAGTAAATAAGTGATGTTATAATTAAATAACGGGGATATTATGAACGTTAGTCAACGGAAACTACGAATTTAAATAACGAAAGATATTATTAAAAAAAAAAAGACGGCGTTAAAATAAATTTAACGGAAAAACGCGGGATGTTACAACACCCGATTTGGTTCAGGTGACCTAATGAATTTCAGGTGAATTCCTAGGATTTTATGTTCAATGGTAATGAATGCATTGAAAATGAGTTTTCAGAAAACAAATCAGTTTGTAATTTTGATCAAAATATTTTCTCGTTCAAGCTTGAGTTTAGATATCATCGAATTCTATGAGTTTGTAATTCTCAATCTTTAAGATCAATCTCTAGGATTGAGTAATATCAGTCTTAAAAGCTGATTTTTGATCTTTAAGGAGATTATCCTTTCTGGGGATCTGATTCATTAGTCTTATCCAGCTAATTTGCACGGCGTCCTCCCCATTTTACAAGACAGATCCTCTCATGGTTAGAATAAGTCTGACCACTTGGCGACCCTGTTTGATGTTGAGGTCCATGGATTTCCTGCTGATTTTAGAGATGACTTTTCTAGATTTTTCATCAACCTACAGCTGGTCTGGACGACAAGTTCATGACCTAAATCAAGAAGCGTGTTTCTTTTTCGGAAGACTTTACTTCCTTTTAACGATGGAATTGATTCATCGTGTAGATCCATCTTTCTTTCAAATATATTACAGTTTTCCTGGTAAAATAGATTAGTTTAGTCCAAAGCAAAAGTATCTTCAGTTATTTATACAAAAATATGTGATATATGTTCAAAATATCTTGGTAAATTTTCCCACACTTGGCTTTTATTTTCTTTTATTTGCCTTTTTATTGTCCTCTATTCCATTTTAAATGAATTCTAATATTTTGGTTTGTTTCTCAATTTATGTCCTTTCCGAGGTAACAATAATTTCGGTGTTAACACCTAGTTTTATCGTTCATAAATATGTATAAACATGATTTTGAGTTCATTTAATTGAAAATTTTGAAAAATTTTACTAGAATTGTGTAGTCCGTATATAAGACTAGGGCTGCTCTTTATTATCAGAGAGCACTAGATTCTAATACAACTACTGCGTTACTAGTATTTTTAATGGTAACCAAGTGTTTTAAATCAAAAAAATTTTAAAATCCGAAAGAATTTAACCCCTTCCCACACTTAAGATCTTGCAATGCCCTCATTTGTAAGAAATCAGGAACAATTTAAATTATTGAGGGTGATTAGCGTAGAAAAATGATTAAATTTTACCAAAGTTTTCAAACATATTGGCGTTTGTTTGCTAAATGATAAATGGTGCATATCATTTGTTCATTCCGTCTTGTTGTTACATCACATTTGTTTTTCGTTTTGTCGTCAAAATTACTAGCTTTTGCTGAACTTAATGCCAGTCTTTAAACATGCGCTGTTTTACCCTGTTTTATACATGAGATAAACTACAAACATATTTTTCATTTTTTTTAATCCTTTACTTAATAAAACATAAATTAATAAATTTTTTAAAAATTTGTTTCTTTTTTAAGAATGAGGGCGTTTCGGATCGTTGTCCTAGTCTGTCCCTCGACAAAATTTTAAAATTTGTCATTTTTAAGCGCGGTTTTAAAAGCAAAGATTTTTGAGTTTTTTAAATGTTTTTGGCATACTTTAATTCAATAAGATTAAAAATAATGATAATAAAATTTCTCGTCCCGCCCTCGGGTAAAGCAATTTCAGTTTCATAACCTAGTCTTCAACTCACGACGAATTTTAAAAATCATATGTTTAACTTAATGAAATAAAGTAAATTTTTGTTTTTAAATTCACACCAAACTTAAATTTAAAATGCATAAAATTAAAAATTCACATTAAAAAATTTACACCAAACTTAAATTATATTTTTGTTTTTATACATACAAACTTATATTAAAAATATTAATTTTTCAAATATTTACAATTTTAAATATATTGATTTAAAAAGTTTACAATATTATTTTAATATTAATTTTAAAAACAAAGTAAAAATAAAATTAAAAATATTTTTGGCTTTTATCCCACTTTAATCAATCAAATATTATCAAAAATATGCGCCCCTCTTTTCGGTAAAGTAATTTCGGTTTCATAACCTAGTTTTACTCATGACGAATTTTTGAAATATTTTGAGTTGATTGATTAAAGATATTTTGTGATGCCCCGTACAAAACCATCGTGTACGAATCATCAACAACAGGATCATTACAAGGTTAAGTACTATATGCTGTAATAAAATAAGTTGCATTTATGATATAAAAAAAAGATGACGTCATAACTGACGTCAATTGTTTTACACCAACAGTATGCTTCTACGAATAGCAAGCATGAATAAATGTATGTGACCCTTAAGTCGTTATAAAACATAGTTCAAATGTATTAAAGTTTGAATGCAAGTTAAACAGTTCATGCGGTGATAACACTAGAGCAGCGGGTGTCTACGGCAAGACTAGCATGACAGCGGAAGCAAATAACCTTAAGCACCTGAGAAAAACATGCTTAAAAACGTCAACACAAAGGTTGGTGAGCTATAGTTTAAGTATAACAGTAAGTAAGGTAGGCCACGAGATTTCAGTGCTACAAAGAGCGTTTCAAAACAGTATGATAAAGTATATGTTAACCGTGGGCACTTGGTAACTAACTTAACGTTTATACCCCCTGAAAGTACACTTGGAAAGTGCGTATGTCTACGAAGTATTAAACACTCATTAAATGCTAGCGCGACTAGCCCGAGTGGGGATGTCAAACCCTATGGATCCTTATCTAAGATTCGCTTTCACGGTTCAAAAACCAATGATTAAACGTTACTGAGCTAAAGGGAATGTTTATGCCGTTGTATAACCCACACATATATAAGTTTAAGTACTCGTGCCTAGTATGTAAAACATAAAATCTGCATGTATTCTCAGTTCCCAAAATAAGTTAAAGTAAAAAGGGAATGCTATAACTCACAATGATAAAGTAGCGGTAAAGTATGAGTCGGAAGGTAAGCAAGTATGTAGGTTGTCCAAACGGGTCCTCAACCTAAGTCAAATAGTACTAAGTCAGTAAATCGTCCGAATAGGTTTAAAAGTATGTAAATTAGGTCTTAAAGGTCATCATCATTCATCATTTAACAAAAGGTGTAAAGTAAGTTTCGTTCATGAAAGTAGTTTAAAACAAAGGCTGACTTTGATCAGTCACCACGGCCTCTACCCTTACTGAATTAAGGTGAGACCAGTGGCCATGGCTCCGTATACGAGTCCTTTAAGTGTGGTAAAATTTACAGAAGTAAACTCGTCTTTGTTTGACCGTGGCGACGGTCTAAGTGCGAGTAGGTCAGAAATTTCTGCACAACGTTAAAAGACAAAGTGACGATCGGAGGGCCATAAATCCTAAACCGTAACTCGGATTAAGTCGAGTCCGATATGAAAAGTTATCTACTCGAAAAGCTATATTTGAAAATATAGGTTACAGCATCCCAGGTTTACTGGTCTGTTACAGAAACAGCAGAACAGTAGGCTGTAAACAGAAACAGAAAGATACATGGGTTCCGGTGGGTTTTGGTGCTTGATGTTCATCATGGTTCTCATCCTTGATGCGTATAGCTTCAAGTGTACAACTCATTGATGTGTTTACATCATATTTACCAAGTTTTGACCATCATAACCCAAGTGTAAGTCTAAGACATGAAGCACAACTCACTTAAGTGTTGCAAGTGTTTTGATGAACCAAAGTTACATCAAAGTCTTAGATCTAACACATACATGAACTTTAAAACTAATAATAAGTTACAAACTTGAAAGTGAACTTATGAAATCAATATCTTAAGTTGTAGAACATAGTTCTTAGTTAGATCTTGAAGATCCAAGACTTAAAAGCCTAGATCAAGCATAAGTGTACAAAGTTTTAGTTAAAGAAGCTTATTTATGTGTTCTTGAACTTTCAAGTTAACTTTTAGTTCAAGATTAATGAGATCAAGACTAACTTGTAGTACTTGACCATTTAACTAACAAACATGAAATTAAAGTGCATGATATAAAGAGATAAACTAAGTAAATAAGTAAAAGGTTTATGGTTGTTCATACTTTTAAAGATTCAACCAAAGTTTGATCTTTAAGTAAAGTAAACTTTAAGTTTACTTCAAGAACTACAAGTATGATTTTAATCAACACATGAACTTGCAATCTTTTAAGAAAGTGTATGTAGAACATATCTAGTAAGTTTATGTTCTTATTGTTCTTGTAAAACAAGATAAAAGAAGAATCAAACTAGAAAGTTTATTCTTGTAACATGTAAGTAAGTAACAACAATTAACAAAGACAAGTAGTTAAACAATAATCAAGAACAAGTAACAAATAACAAATGATGATGATGGATGATTTATGGTTTCGGTTTCTAGGAGGAAAAGGAAGGAGAAAGAAAGCTTGTAACTTACAAGAATGAAGAGAAAGTTGAGAGGAAAAATGAGAGCAAGTAAGGTGTGTGAAGTGGAATGCTACAAGTGAGTGAAGTAAGTAATAAAATTGAAAACCAAACCTCCCTCTCACCCATGGGAGGCCACGGTTCTGCAGCAAAAAAGGGAGGGGGAGTTTGTTTGTTGGGTTCTTGCATGCTAAAGCTAAAAAGGGTGGATAAAAGAGATGGTTACATGGGGATTAAGAGCAAACTAGATTCCATTTGTTAACTAACTAGTTCACCTCACTAAATGATACTTACAAGTGAATGACATGGGCTAACTAAGTCCATTAATAATGTAGGGTGGGCTTCTAAAGTCCAATAACACTAGTAAAGGCCCAAGTTCAATTAAAAGCCCAAGTATGCATGTAATTAACAAGTTAATCCAATTAAAAGCCCAAGTAACTAACTAACAACTTTAGTTAATTAAAATGATTAATAAACTTTAATCATGAATGCAAATAATATCTAAAAATATTATTCGTGAAAGTTTCGTGTGTCACAAAGACGTTTCGGGCATTTAAAGTCAAGTACCGTTAATCATGGCAACATGTAAATGTAATAACATACATTCGTTTTATCACACATATTAATAATAATAATTATTAATAAATAAATGTTGGAAAATCCAGGGTTGTTACATATTTATACCTTAAGAATAAACGGTAAATTTCGCAGTGATGTAATAAATTTTTGTATGATATCAATAATTTCGGTCGCAAGACCTAATTTTATCGAATACCAATTTAATACTTTATAGCGAATAAATTAGCGTTTATTATCAAAAGGTTAAAAATAAAAAAAATAAAAACTGTACATACTTACCTGTGAAAAAGATTTTTTAGTGATATGCTTTAGCCCACTCATAAGAGAGTCGGACTAATTGGTTTTCCATGGCTACATAGGTGTAACCTCGAGCATTCAACATTTTTTCTTCTAAACATATGAACGGTCCGTCTCTGCATAGTGTAACAAATTCGGCATTGGAATATGTCTGATTCGTCGAGCATTTTCCTTCGTGTGACCACTTTCCGCATTTGTGACATCTTTCAAGGTGTCGTGCTCTTCTTTTCGCTGCGGATTTTGATTTCTCTTTACCAAATTGTAACTTATTATTTTCATTTCTGGATTCTTTTCTTACTCCGTCCAATTTACCTCTTATTAATGATACTATTTCACTTGGAAGAGTGTCATTATTACGTTTAGTGATCAAAGCGTGTAGCATTAGACCATGGTTTAGTTCACAGGAAGTCTTCATCTCGTAAAAACCTAAAAAAAATAAAAATTCAGAATGGGGGGAGAAGACTAGTTCTTTAGGGTCTGCTAGGGAAAGACCATTCGGGTTCCATTTTCGAGAACTACACGAAAACAGAAAATCTAACTCTAACAGAAATGCATATTATCCTTTAAAGACTTGATTCTCCCCATACTTAGTTAGCTGTGGTGTTAAAATTGTGATTAACTTCGTTGTCAACTTCCATCGGACTATCTATGTAATGTTTTACTCTGTGACCAATAACTTTAAATTCAATCCCATTTGAATTTATCAATTCTACTGTTCCGTATGGGAAAAATCTTTTGACTATGAATGGTCCAGACCATCTTGATTTCAATTTTCCATAAAATAGCTTGAATCGTGAATTGAAAAGAAGAACTCTGTCTCCTTCTTTAAATTCTTTTGAACTTCTGATTCTTTTATCATGCCATTTCTTCGTTCTTTCTTTATAGATTAACGAATTTTTGTATGCTTCATGTCTTAATTCTTCTAATTCGTTTAATTGACTTAAACGTAGACGTCTGGCTTCATGTAAATCAAGATTACATGTCTTCAAAGCCCAAAATGCTTTGTGTTTAATTTCTACTGGAAGATGACATGCTTTTCCGTAAACAAGTCTAAAAGGTGTGGTTCCAATTGGAGTTATGTAGGCTGTTCTAAAAGCCCAGAGTGCATCCTCCAATTTAATGGACCATTCCTTCAGATTTGATCCTATGATTTTCTCTAGAATACGTTTTAAAGCTCGGTTGGTATTTTCAACTTGTCCACTTGTTTGTGGATGATAAGCAGTGGAGATTTTATGAGTTACTCCATATCTTTTGAGAACTTTCTCAAGTTGATTATTACAGAAATGAGTACCCCGATCACTTATTAAAGCTTTCGGTGCTCCAAACCTTGCAAAAAGACATTTTAAAAAGTTGACTACAACTCGTGCATCATTAGTCGGGAGAGCTTGTGCTTCCGTCCATTTAGATACATAATCAATTGCAACGAGAATGTATAGATTATTATGAGATTTTGGAAATAGACCCATAAAGTCAATACCCCAAATGTCAAATACTTCACATACTTGAATGATATTTTGTGGCATTTCATCACGTTGACTTATTTTTCTGGCCCTTTGACAAGCATCACAGGATTTGCAAAGAAGGTGTGCGTCTTTGTAAATTGTCGGCCAATAGAATCCAGCATCATAAACTTTTCTTGCTGTTAGTTGAGGCCCATAATGCCCTCCTGTTGGTCCTGTGTGACAATGGTTTAAGATTTTACTAGCTTCATCTCCGAATACACATCGGCGTATTATTCCATCGGGACAACTTTTAAATAAATGTGGATCTTCCTAGAAATAGTGTTTTATATCACTAAAGAATTTCTTTCATTTTTGGTACGATAATCCTTTTTCAAGGAATCCACATACTAAGTAGTTTGCATAGTCTGCAAACCATGGAATTTTACTATAATCTATCTTCAATAGATATTCATCAGGAAAGTTGTCTTGTATGGTCGATTCATTTGGAACTTCTAATTCGGGATTTTCAAGACGAGAAAGAAGATCAGCGGCGAGATTTTCTGCTCCTCTTTTATCTCGGATTTCAATATCGAACTCTTGTAAGAGTAAGATCCAACGAATTAATCGTGGTTTAGCATCTTGTTTCGAAAATAGGTATCTAAGAGCAGAATGGTCAGTATAGACCACCGTTTTAGCTAGAACGAGATATGATCGAAATTTGTCAAAAGCAAAGACAATAGCAAGGAGTTCTTTTTCAGTAGTTGTGTAATTTGTTTGTGCTCCTTGTAATGTCTTGCTAGCATAATATATAGGTTGAAATCATTTCACAATCCTTTGTCCTAAAACGGCTCCCATTGCAAAATCACTTGCATCGCACATTAGTTCAAATGATAGATTCCAATTTGGAGTTATCATGATCGGCGCATTAGTGAGTTTCTCTTTAAGAATATTAAATGATTTGATACATTCATCTGAAAAGATGAATGGAGCATCCTTTTCTAGGAGTTTATTCATAGGAGTGGCAATTTTAGAAAAATCTTTTATGAAACATCGGTAAAAACTGGCATGCCCCAAAAAACTCCTAACTCCTCTAACATTGGTGGGATGTGGAAGTTTAGCAATTACATCTACTTTAGCTCTATCCACTTCAATTCCTTCCTTTGAAATTTTATGTCCAAGAACGATGCCTTCTTTAACCATGAAATGGCATTTCTCCCAATTAAGAACTAGATTTGATTGTTCGCATCTAATAAGCATTCGTTCAAGATTAACTAGACATGATTCAAATGTATCACCGAAGACTGAAAAGTCATCCATGAAAACTTCCATGCATTCTTCTATCATGTCGTGAAAAATCACCATCATGCACCTTTGAAAGGTTGCAGGGGCGTTGCAAAGTCCAAATGGCATGCGTTTGTAAGCAAAAGTACCATAAGGGCACGTGAATGTGGTTTTCTCTTGGTCTTCGGGTGCTATTGGAATTTGAAAATATCCGGAAAAACCATCAAGAAAATAATAGTAACTATTTCCGGCTAATCTTTCCAACATTTGATCAATGAAAGGAAAGGGAAAGTGATCTTTTCTGGTGGCGTCATTTAATTTTCTATAATCAATACAAACACGCCATCCTGTTACAGTCCTATAAGGAATAAGCTCATTTTTCTCATTTGTAATGACAGTCATGCCACCCTTCTTAGGTACGCATTGAACTGGGCTTACCCATGGACTATCAGAGATTGGATAAATTAAACCTGCATCAAGTAGTTTAATAATTTCTTTCTTAACAACATCTGGCATATTAGGATTTAGTCTTCGTTGGTGTTGCACATACGTTTTATGACCTTCTTCCATAAGAATTTTATGTGTGCAATATGAAGGACTTATTCCTTTAATGTCATGAATCTTCCATGCAATAGCTGGTTTATGAGTTTTTAATATAGAAATGAGTTGAGATTTTTCACTTTCAGTAAGAGAAGACGATATTATTACAGGTAATTCAGATTCACCATGTAAATAAGCATATTCTAAATGGTTTGAAAGTGGCTTTAACTCTAATGTTGGAGGTTCTTCTATCGATGATTTATATCGATATTTGTCTTCTTCTTTTAGCATTTGAATTTCTTCTGTTGTTGGTTCATATCCATTAGCCATTAGTGTAGCTAACATTTCAGTTTCATCAATTGGTTCAGTTCCTTCTCCTAAAGAACATTCTCCTATTCCTTGTAATTCTGGAAATTCTTCTAACAATTCTGCATGTGAATCTATAGTTTGAATATAATAACATGTATCATCTGCAGATTACGGTTGTTGCATAGCTCTATCAAGTGAAAAGGTAACACTCTCATCCTTTATACTTAGGGTCAGTTTCTTACTGAACACGTCTATCATTGCTTTTGCCGTGTTTAAGAATGGTCTTCCTAATATGAGAGGAACTTGAGAATCTTCTTCCATGTCCAGAACAACAAAATCTACTGGAAATACTAAAGTACCAACTTTAACTAGCATATTCTCCATTATCCCTCTAGGATATTTTATTGATCTATCGGCTAGTTGTATGCTTATTCTTGTTGGTTTCAATTCTCCCAGGTCTAGTTTAGTGTATAATGAATACGGCATCAGATTTATACTAGCACCTAAGTCTGCCAATGCTTCTATTGAACTAAGACTACCCAGAAAACATGGAATTGTGAAACTTCCTGGATCAGATAGTTTTTCTGGTATTTTATTCAACAGCACTGCAGAACAATTAGCATTCATAGTAACAGCCGAGAGTTCTTCCATTTTCTTTCTATTCGAGATTAGATCTTTCAGAAATTTAGCATATCTAGGCATTCCTGAAATCACATCAATGAAAGGAAGATTGACATTTATCTGTTTAAACATATCCCAAAATTTGGATTGCTCGGCTTCAAGTCTTTCTTTTTTTCATTTTATTCGGGTAAGGAAGTGGTGGTTGGTATGGTTTAACATAAGGTTTAGCCTTAACTGTGTTATCTTCATTAACCTTTTCAACTACCGGTTCTTTTTCCTTATCTTGTTCAGGTTGTGGTTCTTGTGGAGTAGGAATAGCTTCATCAGAAATTACAGGTATTTCAGGTGGTTTAAGTGTAATACCACTTCTTGTGGTAATGGCTTTAGCTGTTTCATTCCGGGGTTTAGCATTTGTATCACTAGGTAGACTTCCCGGTTTTCTTTCACCTATTAACCTTGCTAGGTTACTTACTTCTTGTTTCAAATTTTGAATAGAAGCTTGTTGATTTCTAAATGCTTGAGCATTTTGTTCATTGGTTTGTTTCTGAGATGTGAAAAACTGCGTTTGAGATTCAACTAGCTTCGTCATCATATCTTCTAAATTTGGCTTTTTATCATCGGTTTGTGGTGGTTTGTTTTGAAAATTAGGTCTTTGCTGGTTGTAAGTATTATTGGATACTTGTTGATTACTAGGACCTTATTGGTTGTTGTATGGAACATTTCGGTTATAATTCTGGTTTTGATTGTAAATTGGTCTTGGCGGTTGATTATTATTCTGATAATTATTTCCAGGCCTTTGGTTTATGTATGAAACATTCTCACTTTGTTCCATTGTTAGTTCAATACTGAGACAATCTTTTGTCAAATGTGGTCCTCCACACTGCTCACAACTAATTCGTATTGAGTGGATATATTTAGTCATCTTTTCCATTCGTCTCTCGACAGCATCTATCTTTGCAGAAATGGAATCTAAGTCATGGCTAGAATCGGCTCTAGCTGCTTTAGATGATCTAACGATATCTTTTTCTTGGTGCCACTCATGTGAGTGGGAAGCAGTGTTATCAATAATTTTGTAAGCATCAGTTTCGGTTTTCTTCATAATGGAACCACCAGCTGCTATATCGATGTCTTTTCTTGTAGTGATGTCGCATCCTTGGTAGAATATTTGTACTATTTGACAGGTGTCTAAACCATGTTACGGACATCCTCTTAATAACTTTCCAAATCTTGTCCATGCCTCATATAGAGTTTCATTCGGCTTTTGTGTGAACGTAACAATTTCTCCTTGAAGTCTTACGGCTTTAGATGCCGGAAAGAATTGTTTAAGAAATTTTTCAACTAAAACGTCCCATGTATCAATCGCCCCTTCAGGTAACGATTCTAACCAATCTTTGGCTTCTCCCTTTAAAGTCCAGGGAAATAACATGAGATATATCTGTTCATCCTCAACTTCTCGGATTTTAAATAGTGTGCAGATCCTATTAAAGGTACGAAGATGTTCATTTGGATCTTCCTTCGGTGCACCACTAAATTGGCATTGATTAGTTACCATGTGTAGAATTTGTCCTTTGATTTCATAATCTGGCGCATTAATGTCAGGTTGAGTAATTGCGTGACCTTGGCCAGTGCGTTTAGCTCTCATTCGGTCTTCCATACTTAAAGGTTCCAGATTCTCCATAATTGAATTTGTTGAATCTGAATCACTAGAGGATTCTGATTTAATGGTTCGTTCCTCAACAATCTCTGTTTGAATGATTGGTGGTTCGGAGGAAAGATTAATGGTTCAGGATCTCGAAATCGTCCCTGAATATTCTCCGGATTCTCAATTGTGAGGTCGGGTTCAAAAAATGGATTATCGGAAATTTGAATTGGAGTACTTGGTCGACTGGATGACGATTCTAAAGAAAAATCAACGGCGACAATATTTGCTAGATGTCTTGATCGAGTTACAGGTGGTGAACGTACAAAAGGTGGTGAACATTTTGCTCGGTGCATTCACTGAATATCTTATTAGTTATAAAAATAAGAAAAATTATATAAGTTATCCAATTAATAGACTTTTCTGATTTTACCCACGTTTCGAATAGCCAAAAGATGCAGCAGAGGGGCAGGATTCGTTTGGTCTCAATATAATTGAGTACTGTTTGGCTCCAATAACCCGGTCCACGTACAAATCCAACTATTACTACGAACCAGAAAATTTTGATGTCTATCAATTTAACTACTTAAAATAATTTCTCGTAATTTAAAGAAATTTTAGATAAGAAATAGAAAATTCTATGTCCTAAAACTAGAATGTCGAGAAATAAGAAAGAAAAAGAGCGCGTCGAAAAAGGTCGAAAAATAAAAAGCGTCGAAAAATAAAAATAAGAAAGTAGCGCGTCGAAACTTCAAAAGGAACTAATAACTAAAAATTAAAAGTTGCGTCTAAAAATATTAAAGCCTAAAAGAAAAACTATATCCCAAATGACAATAACTTAAAAAGATACTAAAACTTAAAAAGGCGTCGCAAAATTCTAAATCACCTAAATCTTAGTCTAAAGAAAAAGCACTTAAAGGATTTTACGGCAAAGCCTAAAAATCTAGAAGTAAAAATTACAATGGCAAAAACTATGACTTAAAACTAAATAAGAGCGAAAAATACAAATATTACGCTAAAACAATTAAAAATGAACAAAATATAAAAATAAACTAAAAGTTGTAAAAATTAAAATTTTTATAAAAATATTATTTTTATATTATTTATTTTATAAAACTATTAATTTTATAAATTATTTAAACTAATTAAACTAAATATACAAAATAATAATAAAAACTAAATTATATAATAATAATACCCTAATTAGGGTTTAAATTAAATAATAATTATAATAATTACCGTAATTAATGCTGAACTAGGGTTTTCTGTGGCCTGTCAGAAGACCTCATGTGATCGCATGAGTTCTAAGTTACCCAGCCATGCGATCGCATGGGCTAGGGTTTCGGGCCAGTGAGTGGGCTGCTACAGTACGGGCCGAGTATATTTTTTTCTGTTTTAAATTTCTGTTTTATATAATTATATAATATATTTATATATATTAAATAAAACTTATATTTTTATAAAATAAAGATACAGAAAATTATAGAACTTAAATATTTTACAAATTCTTAAAAATATTTATATTTTTTTTATTTTTCTCTTTTTATATTTTTTGAATATTTAAAACGTATTTTTACAAAAGCGTATTTTTATAAAAGTAGACTTAAAAATTAATAAAAATCTTTTTTTATAGCGTTGCGCTTCCGGCGTTTTAAGCAGAATTGATCCCCGGCAGCGGCGCCAAAAATACTTGATGTTATGCGAGGTGTACTAGTAAATAGCTTTATTTTTACAGCGAAATACTATTAAATATGATACAATTTTACACAAGATATTTATTTATTTATAGAATGGATATACCTAAACCTTGCTACAACACTTATAGGCAGTGTACCTAATCGTACAGTAGTGTAGTTTTTAGTAAGTCCGGTTCGTTCCACAGGGAAATCTTTTAAACAAAGCTTAACGCTATATTAGTTTTAATTTATAAAAATACAAATATATATAAGTAATATTATTATTATAAATAGGGGTTTTTACCGTTTAATGACCGGTTTGTCGATTTTAAAAACTTTAGTCGCAGTTAAAACCTAATGTAAAATATTAAAAATAAATACAACTTAATTTAAAGCGTAAAGTAAATAACGATAATGAAATTGCGAATAATAAAAGTGCGATAAAAAAAACTTGCAATAATTAAAAAGTACGATAATTAAAAGTGCAACTAAATACAATAACAATAAAAGTGCGATAATTAGAAGTGCAATTAAATATGAAAATAAAGGAGATTAAATTTGAAATAAAAGAATTATGCTTATTTAAACTTCCGTAATCATGATGTTTGACGTGTTGATTTTTAGTTTATTCCCATGGGTTAATTGTCCTTTGTCCTGGATTATTTAATATGTTCGTCTGGTTTTTGTCCATAACAATCCATCACTCATAAATATAAAGTGAGCGTGTCCTCGTTAAATTATCCTTATACCCGAAGTCAAATATTCCAACTAATTGGGGACTTAAACTGTAACAAGGTTTTAATACTTTGTTTAATAATTACACCAGGTTATCGACTGCGTGTAACCCAAGGTTTTAATACTTTGTTATCAATTATGCTAAGTGTCCTTGTACATAATTTCACCCCTGTTTTAATAATTCCATAGACTATTAATCCATTCCCGTGTCCGGTTAAATGAACGATTATTCATACATATAAATATCCCGCCCATCGTGTCCGATCTAGTGTATGTGGTTATTTATAGGTACGTCCAATTGTAAATCTTTATATTAAAATTAACAAACTATCATTTAGTTAAACAAATATAAAGCCCATTAATAGCCCATAGTCTAATTTTCACAAGTGTCGTTCTTTTGTCCAAACCCCAATTATGTTACAAAGCCCAATTACCCAATTTTAGTAATTAGCCCAACATCATGATTACTTCGTTTTAAATAAGCATAATAATAACTTAGCTACGAGACATTAAATTAAAAAGGTTGAACATAACTTACAATGATTAAAAATAGCGTAGCGTTACACGGACAGAATTTCGACTTACACCCTTACAATATTCGCTAACATACCCTTATTATTAGAAATTAAAATTAAAATTAAAATTAAAATATATATATATATATATATATATATATATATATATATACGTTGATAGAGAGTTGGATGGATGGATATTACGTTCACCAAACTGCGAATTTATAGGCCTGTGAAATGAAAAAGGGGCTCATGCGATCGCATGAAGATTACTCTTCAAGGCTATGCGATCGCATGGCCAGCTGGGGAGGCTCACATGCTCTTGTTTTTTCTGCTGACGGTTTTTATAATATAATATAATATATATATTTTTTATAATATAATATAATATATATATTAATTTTAAGAATTAATTATATATTATATTATATTCATGTGCATAGTTGACTTGTAATTTTTAGTCCGTTGCGTCGAGCGTTGAGAGTTGACTCTAGTCCCGGTTCCGGATTTTTGAACGTCCTTGCGTACAATTTAATATCTTGTATTTTGTGTTTCGAATCTTGTATTCTTGTAATTTTGAGACGTTTCTCATCAATAATTGGAACCTCTTTGATTGTATTTTGTACTTTTGAGCTTTTTGGTCGTTTGCGTCTTCAATTCGTCGAATCTGTCTATTGTCTTCACCTTTTATTATTTAAATGAATATCACTTGTAAATAGAACAATTGCAACTAAAAGCTTGTCTTTCTTGAGGGATAATGCTATGAAATATATGTTTGTTTTTATCATTATCAGTCTACAGCATGACTAGTGCAACAGCGGAAGCGGCTAACCTTAAGCACCTGAGAAAAACATGCTTAAAAACGTCAACACAAAGGTTGGTGAGCTATAGTTTAAGTATAACAGTAATGTAAATAGGCCACAAGATTTCAGTGCTACAAAGAGCGTTTCAAAATAGTATGATAAAGTATATGTTTTATCGTGGGCACTTGGTAACTAACTTAACGTTTATAACCCCCTGAAAGTACACTTGGCGAGTGCGTATGTTTACGAAGTATTAAACACCCGTTAAATGCTAGCGCTACTAGCCCGAGTGGGGATGTCAAAACCTATGGATCCATATCTAAGATTCGCGTTCACTGGTTCAAAAACCAATGACTAAACGTTACCGAGCTAAAGGGAATGTTTATGCCGTTGTATAACCCACACATATATAAAGTTTAAGTACTCATGCCTAGTATGTAAAACATAAAATGCGCATGTATTCTTAGTTCCCAAAATAGTTAAAGTAAAAAGGGATGCTATAACTTACAGTGGTAAAGTAGTGGTAAAGTATGACTCGGGAAAAGTAAGCAAGTATGTAGGTCCGAAAAGTCCTAAACCTAAGTCAAATATTACTAAGTTAGTAAATCGTTCCAATAGGTTTAAATTTATGTAAATTAGGTCTTAAGGGTCATCATCATTCATCATCAAACAAAAAGTATAACGTAAGATTCGTTCTAGAAAAGAGTTTAAAATAAAGGCTGACTTAGATCAGTTACCACGGCCTCTATACCTACTGAAATAAGGTGAGACCAGTGGCCATGGCTAAAAATTCCAGAAGCAAACTCATCTTTGTTTGACCGTGGCGACGGTCTAAGTGCGAGTTGGTCAGAATTTTCAGCACAACGTTATAAGACATAGTGACACTCGGAGGGCCATAAATCCTAAACCGTAACTCGGATTAAAATGAGTCTTAAATGAAAGGTTATCTACACGACCTGAGAAAACTGAAAGTAATCTTTACAGCAGCCCAGGTGGTCTGACCAGTTACATAAAACAGTAAACAGTGGGTTCCGGTGGGTTCTTGGTGCTCGATGCTTATCACGGTTCTCATCCTTGATGCATATAGCTTCAAGTGTACAACTCGTTGATGTGTCTGCATCACCTTAACCAAGGTTTGACCATTATAACACTTGTGTAAGTCTAAGACATGTAGCACAACTCATTTAAGTGTTGCAAGTAGCTTGATGAACCAAAGTTACATCAAAATCTTAGATCCGACACATACATGAACTATAAAAGTAATATTGAACTACAAACTTGAAAGTAAACTAACTAATCAAGATCTTAAGTTGTAGAACATAGCTCTTAGTTAGATCTTGAAGATCCAAGACCCAAAAGTCTAGATCTAAAGCTATTAAGTTAAATTCTAAGTAATAACACTTGAATCTTTACTTTAATGAAACCATAAGCTATAAAACTTAGATTTTCATCTTGTAAAGTATATGTAAGCTTTCAAGCTTTTGTTTATGGCAAAATAAGTAGACCATAAGCTATAGAAACTTAGATCTTTCATAAGTATGTGAAGTTGTAACTAGAAAGTTAAACTTCCGTGTTCTTGAACTTATAAGTTAACTTTAGTTCAAGAAAAAATGAGATCAAAGTTAACTAGTAACACTTGACCAACAACAACATGAATCACGAAATTAAAGTGCAAGGAAATGAAGTAATAAACTAAATAAACAAGTAACTAGTTCATGGTTGTTCATACTTTAAAGATTCAAGCCAAGATCTTGATATTTAAGAAAGTAAACTTTAAGTTTACAAACATGGATTCAAGTATGACTTTTGCAACACATGAACATTCAATCTTTCAAAACATTAGTTGTAGAACATAAACTAGAAAGTTTTGTTCTTGTATGTTCTTGTATGAACAAGATAAAATGAAAAACAAACTAGAGAGTTTGATTCTTGATAACTAGTAAAGAAACAACAACAACAACAACAACAACAACAACAACAAGTAATTAAACAATAACATAAAACAAGTAAAAGAATGATGATGAAATGGATGCTTATGTTACAGTTTTTAGCAAAGAAAAGAAGAGAGAAATTGTTCATATTACTTACAAGTCTTGAGAGAAAATGAGAGGAAAAGATGAGAGAAAAAGTGAAGTGTTTTGTGTGTGTGAGAAAGTGAAGTAATACACTAGTAATATGTAACAAAAAAAAGATTTTGAACTCCCCATGCCTCCCATAGCCGACGGTTTTCAAAGAGAAGGAGGGGAAGGAAAAGCCCACTAGTCACTAGCATGTATTTAGCTTAAAAGTTGGTTATAAGATGTGTTTGCATGGGAACAAGGTGTAAGTAAACTTGTAACTAGATTCCATGTGCACTAATCCATTTAGTTTAGTTCTAAAGTAATACTTACATGAGTGATGGGCTAATAAGTCCATTAACATGAGTAGGGTGGGCTCTTAAGTCCATTAACATTAATAAAAGCCCAAGTTCAAGTAATTAACAAGTTAATCCAATAAAGCCCAAGTAATTAACTAGTAACCTTAGTTAAATAAAAATGATTAATAAAAATTAATCATGAATGTAAATAATATTTGAAAATATTATTCGTGTAATGTACGTGTGTCACAAAGACGTGTCGGGCAATTAAAATTCATGTATGGTAACAAGTAAATGTATAGAAATACATTCATTACATCACAAGCATTAATAATAAATATTAATAAGTAAACGTTGGAAAATCCAGGGTCGTTACATTACCCACCTGTTAAAGAAAATTTCGTCCTAAAATTTTAAGCTGAGGTAGATGGAGGAGTTGGGAAAAGGTGAGGATACTTCTGCATCATTTGATCCTCTCGCTCCCAAGTAAACTCAGGTCCTCGTTTGGCATTCCATCATACTCGAACGATCGGAATCTTGTTGCGTTTCAAAGTTTTAACCTCACGGTCCATAATTTTAACAGGCTCTTCCACGAAGTGGAGTTTGTCATCAATAGTAAGTTCTTCCAGTGGTATGATGAGTTCGGGTGCAGCAAGACACTTTTTCAAGTTTGACAAGTGGAAGGTAGGATGAACTAAGCTCAATTGAGTTGGAAGATCCAAACGGTAAGCAACGGGTCCAACACGTTCCAAGATTTCGAAAGGACCAATGTATCGTGGGTTTAACTTTCCACGTTTTCCAAAACGAATCACACCTTTCCAAGGTGCAACCTTCAACATTAAATGGTCACTGATGTTGAATTAAAAGTCCTTACGTTTGAGGTTGGCATAACTCTTTTGACGATCACGGGCCGTCTTAAGTCTAGCCTGAATTTGAGCAATCTTCTCCGTTGTTTCACGGACTACTTCGGGTCCGGTGATTTGCTTTTTGCCTACTTCGGCCCAACAAATAGGGGATCGACACTTGCGGCCATACAATGCTTCAAAAGGTGCAGCATTAATACTCGAGTGATAACTGTTGTTGTACGAGAATTCGGCTAGCGGTAAATGCCTTTCCCAGGCCTTTCCGAAATCAATAACACATGCACGCAACATGTCTTCCAAGGTCTGAATAGTTCATTCGCTCTGTCCGTCAGTCTGCGGATGATACGCAGTGCTCATGTCTAGACGAGTTCCCATGGCTTCTTGTAAAGAACGCCAAAATCTAGAAGAAAAATGGGGATCGTGATCTGAGATGATCGACAAAGGTACACCATGACGAGATACAACCTCTTTGATGTATAGTTGAGCAAGTCTCACCATCGTATCCGTTTCCTTCATCACTAGAAAGTGTGCAGATTTAGTAAGAAGGTCAACGATAACCTAAATGGTATCGTATCCGCCCACCATTTTTTTTAGCTTGGTGATGAAATCCATTGTTATCCTTTCCCACTTCCATTGTGGGATTTCCGGTTGTTGAAGTAACCCAGAAGGTCTTTGATGTTCGGCCTTAACTTTCGAACAAGTCAAACACTTACCAACATAAGTTGCAACGTCCTTCTTAATATTCGGCCACCAATACTGGTCCTTAAGATCGTGGTACATTTTGCCCGCTCTGGGGTGAATCGAATATCTCGACTTGTGGGCTTCATCTAATATAAGGTTTCGTAGATCTCCATAACAAGGTACCCAAATTCTTTCGGCATAACATCGGAGTCCGGACTCCCTAACCTCGAATCGAGAGACAAGAATGTTCAAGTGTTCATGAGATATATTCTCTTCCTTAATAGCCTCATCTTGGGCTGCTCGGATCTGGCTGTTGAGATTTGAATGGATGGTGATGTTCAGTGCCTGAACACGAAGAGGTGTCATCCTCTCCATTCGGCTCAAAGCGTCAGCTACAACATTGGCCTTACCAGGATGATAACGAAGTTCACAATCATAGTCGTTTAGCGTCTCGATCCATCGACGCTATCTCATATTCAGTTGCTTCTGATCAAAGATGTGCTGGAGGCTTTTGTGGTCGGTGAAGATAGTGCTCTTAGTTCCATAAAGATAGTGTCTCCACAGCTTTAATGCAAAGACAACGGCTCCAAGTTTGAGATTGTGAGTAGTGTAGTTCTGCTCGTGAATCTTCAATTGACGGGAAGCATAAGCGATAACCTTTGTGTGTTGCATCAGTACACAACCAAAACCACTTTTCGAAGCATCGCAATAACCAACAAAGTCGTCACTGTCCTCAGGAAGTGATAAGATAGGTGCGGTGGTTAACTTCTTCTTCAAGGTTTGAAATGTTGATTCGTGTGCGGGTTCCCATATGAACTTTTTCCCTTTGTGAGTCAGACTGGTCAAAGGACGCGCAATTAGAGAGAAACCTTCAATAAATCTTCAGTAGTAACCGGCGAGACCTAGGAATTGGTGAATGTGAGTCGGAGTAGTGGGGGTCTCCCACTTGCTGATAGCTTCAATCTTGGTGGGATCAACTTTGACACCCTGGTCGCTCACAACATGACCCAGAAATTGGACTTCCTTCAACCAAAATTCACACTTGGAGAATTTCGCATAAAGTTGCTCTTGTCTCAAGAGTTCAAGCACTAATCGAAGATGTTGTTCATATTCTTCTTCGCTCTTAGAGTAGATGAGGATATCATCTATGAAGACGATAACGAACTTATCCAAGTACGGCTTGCAGACACGATTCATGAGGTCCATGAACACGGCAGGTGCGTTAGTTAAATCGAATGGCATCACGAGAAACTCATAATGACCATAACGAGTTCTGAATGTAGTCTTCATCACATCGCTTTCTTTCACCCTCAACTGGTGATAACCGGATCGTAAATCGATCTTAGAGTAAATGCTCGATCCTTGTAGTTGATCAAAAAGATCGTCAATTCGGGGAAGAGGATACCGATTCTTGATCGTCAATTTGTTGAGTTCATGGTAGTCGATACACATGCGGAAGGATCCGTCCTTCTTCTTCACAAACAAAACAGGTGCGCCCCAAGGCGAGAAACTTGGTTGGATAAATCCACTGTCTAGCAGTTCTTGTAATTGGCTCTGCAACTCTTGCATTTCAAAAGGTGCGAGTCGGTAAGGTGCGCGAGCTACAGGTGCAGCTCCTGGCACTAAATCAATCTGAAACTCTACTGCTCTCGGTGGCGGTAATCCAGGCAATTCTTCCGGAAAGACATCGGAAAACTCGTTCACAATTCGAACGTCATTTACACTCTTCACCTCGGTTTCTACAGTTTTCACATGTGCTAGGACAGCAAGACGTCCCTTCTTCATGATCTTTTGCGCTTTTACGCAACTAATGAGGTTCAGCTTTGAGGTACATCTCTCTCCGTAAATGATCAGTGGCTCACCATCTCCTTGTGGTATACGAAGAGCTTTATCTCCACAGATAATGTCGGCCCTTATCTTGGTCAACCAATCCATACCAACAATAACATCAAAGCTTCCCAACTTAATGGGTATCAAGTCAATCTCGAAATCCACACCAGCTATGTTCATAATGGCTCCTCGACTAATATGGTCAACTTTCTCAAGTTTTCCATTGGCTACCTCTACAAGCATACTTTCTTTTAAAGGAACTAACGACCAATTAATCTTATCACAAAAGTGTCTACATACATAACTTCTATCGGCACCAGTATCAAATAGGACAGAAGCTAATAGATTGTTGATAGTGAATATACCTGTCACCAAGTCGGAGTTCTCACGTGCATCCCTTGCATTAACATTGAAAGGTCTACCACGCGGTAGTCCGCCGTCTTTTATTTTGTTGGGGCACGCATTTCTGAAATGGCCCGTCTGTCCGCATTCGTATTACTTCTTCGGTCCGTTGGGGTTCGCCTTCACATTCAGGGTGATGACCTTGCAGTCCTTACAGATATGTCCAGTCCGTTGGCACTTTTCACAAACCACATTACAATACCCGGTATAGTGCTTCTAGCACCTCTTGCATTGCAGTAAGGTACTCTTGTAGTTGGGGTTCGAGTTGTTGTTCGGATTGGGATTCCCACCGTTGTTGTTTTCTCTAAAACCCTCATGTCGCTTCGCCGAGTTTTGATCATAGGCTCTACCCTTGCTATTATCCCACTTACGCTTATCACTACTACCCGCTTCGGATTTAGCCTTCTCCGGTTCATCGATGATGATTTGGTTCATTAAGGTATGCGCCATGCGCATTGCTTCCGGGACATTGGGTAGCTTAGACGAGGTGACATTTCCCTTAATGGACTTAGGAAGTCCCCACAAATATCTCTCCATACGCTTGAATTCCGGGGTGACCATGGTAGGACACATCAGGGCTAGTTCCAAATACCTACGATTGTACCCATCGAGATCGTTCCCTACAACCTTCAACTGCATAAACTCAATCTCCATCTTCTGTATCTCAGTTCTCGGACAATACTCTTCAATCATGGCCGCTTTGAATTCTTCCCATGGCGTAGCATACGCCTCATCAATACCCTCGGCTTGAGCCATTGTGTTCCACCAAGTGAGGGCGCCATCCGCCAGTGTACAAGAGGCATATTTTGTCTTGTTTGCCTCTGAGCAGTTGCTAACTCGGAATACATATTCTAGTTTTTAAAACCATCTAGTGAACTGGCCCCTCCGTTCCACTAAGGTTGTGGGGCTTGCAGCTTTGGAACTCTTTGTACGTGCACCCATTACGAATGGGCTGAATAACCGGTGGCGGTGGGGCTTGGGGTTACATTTCCGCAATGGCTGCGGCTACCCTTTCGGTAATCATTTCCTCGATTTGGGCTGTGGTCAGTGTTGATCTTCCGTTGGCCATGATGTTCTAAACAAAAATTTTAACTCAAGTCAAAATCCAGTATTCAAATAGTAATAATACAGTATACAACAACCAACATGTAAACAGCACAACACATGTTAATTAAGTAGAGCAGCTAGATACAGATATCATAAAACCATCGTACAGTAACGTTTATAGAACACTTGTGCAAAAAGTAAACAACACAAAGTTCCATTCATTAATAATAAGTTGCATACACCAGCATAGGTTCGTACAATACATAAGTGAAACATAAAACTACAACTAGATTACATAATGAAATCTACTACAAAGGTCCTATGGTGAAGGTGGGTGTAGGATGTCCAATACGTGGGACATCTGGTCCTCGAGCTCAGTTACCCGAGAATGGAGGATCTCCACCTCCCTTGTCAGTTCCCCGATAGTGGGAGATGGTGGGGCAGGCGGTGCAGTCAGTACGGGTGGTGCTGGTGGAGCTGGTGGTGCAGATGGTCCGGCTTCAGAAGTAGAGGCTGCTAAGCGGTAAGGCTTACGGATGAAGGGATCAGCAGGATACGGCACAAGCCGCTTACAGGCGGTAACCCTATGACGCTGACCATATGCGTCAGTGAATGCTCGACCTCCGTTGATCCCTGGAATGACGGTACCATCGAAACGGTACCGCTTCTTCGCCGGGGTGGAGGGTGGCTGTACAGGTGCATCATCAGGGTCCTCCTCGTCGGAGTCATCATCACTAGAGTCGTCTGTGGATGAGTCATCAGATGACGGGTCATCTGAATCATGTGGAGGTGGCTGCACGGGTGGCTGTACTGGATCTCCTCGGGCGGTCATCATCTGTCGGTATCGGGCGGGTCCGATCGGCACGAGACGTCCATCAGGAGCGCGTCGGCACCAATGACGATACTGATTACGAAATGGACCTTCCCCAAATTCCGCGGGAATTACAACACCACCAGGATGGTACTGTGGCTCCTGAGGTACTGGGGCTAGTGGAGCTAGAATCTCCGGGAGGTCCTCGGCTCCGTCAGAGGTAACCATCGGGCCAGGTGCATGACTACTAGCTCCAAAGGACGAAGTGTAGTGACCCGAAATTTTCCATGTTTATATATATATTAAATGAAATTTTTATTTACATGATTAAGTGTTTCCAACATGTTAAGCAATCAAACTTGTTAAGACTTGATTAATTGAAATAGGTTTCATATAGACAATTGACCACCCAAGTTGACCGGTGATTCACGAACGTTAAAACTTGTAAAAACTATATGATGACATATATATGGTTATATATATAGTTAACATGATATTATTATAAGTAAACATATCATTAAGTATATTAATAATGAACTACATATGTAAAAACAAGACTACTAACTTAATGATTTTGAAACGAGACATATATGTAACGATTATCGTTGTAATGACATTTAATGTATATATATCATATTAAGAGATATTCGTACATCATAATATCATGATAATATAATAATTTAAAATCTCATTTGATATTATAAACATTGGGTTAACAACATTTAACAAGATCGTTAACCTAAAGGTTTCAAAACAACACTTACATGTAACGACTAACGATGACTTAACGACTCAGTTAAAATGTATATACATGTAGTGTTTTAATATGTATTCATACACTTTCGAAAGACTTCAAGACACTTATCAAAATACTTCTACTTAACAAAAATGCTTACAATTACATCCTCGTTCAGTTTCATCAACAATTCCACTCGTATGCACCCGTATTCGTACTCGTACAATATACAGCTTTTAGATGTATGTACTATTGGTATGTACTATTGGTATAAAGCTATCTTATTCGAAGGTTCAAACTTGTAATCACTAGAACATAGTTTAGTTAATTCTAAACTTGTTCGCAAACAAAAGTTAATCCTTCTAACTTGACTTTTAAAATCAACTAAACACATGTTCTATATCTATATGATACGCTAACTTAATGATTTAAAACCTAGAAACATGAAGAACACTGTAAAACCGGACATACGCCGTCGTAGTAACACCGCGGGCAGTTTTGGGTTAGTTAATTAAAAACTATGATAAACTTTAATTTAAAAGTTGTTCTTCTGGGAAAATGATTTTTCTTATGAACATGAAACTATATCCAAAAATCATGATTAAACTCAAAGTGGAAGTATGTTTTCTAAAATGGTCATCTAGACGTCGTTCTTTCGAGTGAAATGACTACCTTTACAAAAATGACTTGTAACTTATATTTCTGACTATAAACCTATATTTTTTCTGTTTATATTCATAAAATAGAGTTCAATATGAAACCATAGCAATTTGATTCACTCAAAACGGATTTAAAATGAAGAAGTTATGGGTAAAACAAGATTGGATAATTTTTCGTGTTGTAGCAACGTGAAAATTGGTAACAAATCTATATTAATCATATCCTAGCTAACTTATATTGTATTATACATGTATTCTAATATATTATGTAATCTTGGGATACCATAGACAAGTATGCAAATGTTTTGACATATCATATCGACCCATGTGTATATATTATTTGGAACAACCATAGACACTCTATATGCAGTAATGTGGGAGTTAGCTATACAGGGTTGAGGTTGATTCCAAATATATTTATACTTTAAGTTATGATCTAGCCTGAGACGTGTATACGCTGGGTCGTGGATTGATTCAAGATAATATATATCAATTTTTTTCTGTACATCTAACTTTGGACAACTAGTTGTAGGTTACTAACGAGGACAGCTGACTTAATGAACTTAAAATATCAAAATGTATTAAAAGTGTTGTAAATATATTTTGAACATACTTTGATATATATGTACATATTTATTATAGGTTCGTGAATCGACCAGTGGCCAAGTCTTACTTCCCGACGAAGTAAAAATCTGTGAAAGTGAGTTATAGTCCCACTTTTAAAATCTAATATTTTTGGGATGAGAATACATGCAGATTTTATAAATGATTTACAAAATAGACACAAGTACGTGAAACTACATTCTATGGTTGAATTATCGAAATCGAATATGCCCCTTTTTATTAAGTCTGGTAATCTAAGAATTAGGGAACAGACACCCTAATTGACGCGAATCCTAAAGATAGATCTATTAGGCCTAACAAACCCCATCCAAAGTACCGGATGCTTTAGTACTTCGAAATTTATATCATATCCGAAGGGTGTCCCAGAATGATGGGGATATTCTTATATATGCATCTTGTTAATGTTGGTTACCAGGTGTTCACCATATGAATGATTTTTATCTCTATGTATGGGATGCGTATTGAAATATGAAATCTTGTGGTCTATAGTTACGATTTGATATATATGTAGGTTAAACCTATAACTCACCAACATTTTTGTTGACGTTTAAAGCATGTTTATTCTCAGGTGAATACTAAGAGCTTCCGCTGTTGCATACTAAAATAAGGACGAGATTTGGAGTCCATGCTTGTATGATATTGTGTAAAAACTGCATTCAAGAAACTTATTTCGTTGTAACATATTTGTATTGTAAACCATTATGTAATAGTCGTGTGTAAACAGGATATTTTAGATTATCGTTATTTGATAATCTACGTAAAGCTTTTTAAACCTTTATTGATGAAATAAAGGTTATGGTTTGTTTTAAAATGAATGCAGTCTTTGAAAAACGTCTCATATAGAGGTCAAAACCTCGCAACGAAATCAATTAATATGGAACGTTTTTAATCAATAAGAACGGGATATTTCACGAAGTGCCTGGGTCACTAGAGGGTGTCACCGACAGGATCTGAGGATCGACAACAGCGGCAGGTGAAGTGGCTGATGAGTCTGCGTCGCTGCCCAAAATGATAGCAGGTGGAATATCCGACATCTGAACAAGGAAAAATAACTTTTTCCATGTCAGTAAGTCATAAAGCAAGCATGTATTAGGCAAAGTAACTACGACAGTCTAGATCATGTATAACAGTAAATAGCATGGCAATAATAACGAATATTACAGAAGTAGCATGCAATCGAAAGCAAATAATAGCATGCAGTAGTGAAAACAAGTAGCATACGACATATAGCAGTAAAAGTAAGCAGCAGCATGCAGTAAGTTCAGCGGAAACAAGTAAACTAGCAATTTGTAGATTAGTCCTATTAGTGAATCCTACTCGGGTCGGTCTTAGACTCACTAATGCAACCTAATTCCCTACAACCAATGCTCTGATACCAAATGTGACGCCCCGTACTAAATCAACATGTACGGACCATCAACAACAGGATCATTACAAGGTCAAACACTATATGTTATGTCAAAATACGTTTGCATTCAAGATAAAAGGTGACATCATAACTAACGTCGAATGTTTTACAACCAAAAGTATGCTTCTATGAACGGAAGCAAGGATAATAGTACGTGACCCTTAGATCGTTGCAAATCATAGTTTCAAAAGTAATAAAGTTTATGAATGCAAGATAAACATTCATGCGGTGACATCTCTAAAGCAGTGGGTGTCTACAGCAAGACTAGTGCAACAGCGAAAGCAGCTAACCTTAAGCACCAGAGAAAAACATGCTTAAAAATGTCAACACAAAGGTTGGTGAGCTATAGTTTAAGTATAATAGTAATGTAAGTAGGCCACAAGATTTCAGTGCTACAAAAAGCGTTTCAAAATAGTATGATAAAGTATATGTTTTACCGTGGGCACTTAGTAACTAACTTAACGTTTATAACCCCCTGAAAGTACACTTGGCGAGTGCGTATATTTACGAAGTATTAAACACCCGTTAAATGCTAGCGCTACTAGCCCAAGTGGGGATGTCAAACCCTATGGATCCATATCTAAGATTCGCGTTCACCGATTCAAAAACCAATGACTAAACGTTACCGAGCTAAAGGGAATGTTTATGCAGTTGTATAACACACACATATATAAAGTTTAAGTACTCGTGTCTAGTATGTAAAATGTAAAATGCGCATGTATTCTCAGTTCCCAAAATAGTTAAAGTAAAAAGGGATGCTATAACTCACAGTGGTAAAGTAGTGGTAAAGTATGACTCGGGAAAAGTAAGCAAGTATGTAGGTCCGGAAAGTCCTCAACCTAAGTCATATATTACTAAGTCAGTAAATCATTCCAATAGGTTTAAATATATGTAAATTAGGTCTTAAGGGTCATCATCATTCATCATCAAACAAAAAGTATAAAGTAAGCTTCGTTCTAGAAAAGAGTTTAAAACAAAGGCTGATTTTGATCAGTCACCACGGCCTCTATACCTACTGAAATAAGGTGAGACCAGTGGCCATCGCTCCGTATATGAGTTCTTTAGTTGTGGTAAGAATTCCAGAAGCAAACTTGTCTTTGTTTGACCGTGGCTATGCGAGTAGGTCAGAATTTTCAGCACAACGTTAAAAGACATAGTGACACTCGGAGGGCCATAAATCCTAAACCGTAACTCGTATTAAGATGAGTATTAAATGAAAAGTTATCTACACGACCTGAGAAAACTGAAAATCATCTTTACAGCAGCCCAGGTGGTCTGACCAGTTACAGAAAACAGTAAACAGTGGGTTCCGGTGGGTTCTTGGTGCTCGATGCTTATCACGGTTCTCATCCTTGATGCATATAGCTTCAAGTGTACAAATCGTTGATGTGTTTGCATCACCTTAACCAAGGTTTGACCATAATAACACTTGTGTAAGTCTAAGACATGTAGCAAAACTCATTTAAGTGTTGCAAGTAGCTTGATGAACCAAAGTTACATCAAAATCTTAGATCCGACACATACATGAACTATAAAAGTAATATTGAACTACAAACTTGAAAGTAAACTAACTAATCAAGATCTTAAGTTGTAGAACATAGTTCTTAGTTAGATCTCGAAGATCCAAGACCCAAAAGTCTAGATCTAAAGCTATTAAGTTAAATCCTAAGTAATAACACTTGAATCTTTACTTTAATGAAACCATAAGCTATAAAACTTAGATTTTCATCTTGTAAAGTATATGTAAGCTTTCAAGCTTTTGTTTATGACAAAATAAGTAGACCATAAGCTATAGAAACTTAGATCTTTCATAAGTATGTGAAGTTGTAACTAGAAAGTTAAACTTCCATGTTCTTGAACTTATAAGTTAACTTTAGTTCAAGAAAAATGAGATCAAAGTTAACTAGTAACACTTGACCAACAACAACATGAATCACGAAATTAAAGTGCAAGGAAATGAAGTAATAAACTAAATAAATAAGTAACTAGTTCATGGTTGTTCATACTTTAAAGATTCAAGCCAAGATCTTGATCTTTAAGAAAGTAAACTTTAAGTTTACAAACATGGATTCAAGTATGACTTTTACAACACATGAACCTTCAATCTTTCAAAACATTAGATGTAGAACATAAACTAGAAAGTTTTGTTCTTGTATGTTCTTGTATGAACAAGATAAAATGAAAAACAAACTAGAGAGTTTGATTCTTGATAACTAGTAAAGAAACAACAACAACAACAACAACAACAACAACAACAACAACAACAACAACAACAATAAGTAATTAAACAATAACATGAAACAAGTAAAAGAATGATGATGAAATGGATGCTTATGTGTTAGTTTTTAGCAAAGAAAAGAAGAGAGAAATTGTTCATATTACTTACTAGTCTTGAGAGAAAATGAGAGGAAAAGATGAGAGAAAAAGTGAAGTGTTTTGTGTGTGTGATAAAGTGAAGTAATACACTAGTAATATGTAACAAAAAAAAAAGATTTTGAACTCCCCATGCCTCCCATAGCCGACGGTTTTCAAAGAGAAGGAGGGGAAGGAAAAGCCCACTAGTCTCTAGCATGTATTTGGCTTAAAAGTTGGTTATAAGATGTGTTTGCATGGGAACAAGGTGTAAGTAAACTTGTAACTAGATTCCATGTGCACTAATCCATTTAGTTTAGTTCTAAAGTAATACTTACATGAGTGATGGGCTAATAAGTCCATTAAGATGAGTAGGGTGGACTCTTAAGTCCATTAACATTAATAAAAGCCCAAGTTTAAGTAATTAACAAGTTAATCCAATAAAGCCCAAGTAATTAACTAGTAACCTTAGTTAAATAAAAATGATTAATAAAAATTAATCACGAATGTAAATAATATTTGAAAATATTATTCATGTAATGTACGTGTGTCACAAAGACGTGTCGGGCAATTAAAATTCATGTATGGTAACAAGTAAATGTATAGAAATACATTCATTACATCACAAGCATTAATAATAAATATTAATAAGTAAACGTTGGAAAATCCAGGGTCGTTACAGTACGCACAAATAAGCAGTTTCGCAGAAAGTAACAAGCACAAAAGTAAGTCGAAAAAGTTTGGTCGTTACACTTAACGTAAAATAAATATCACCCCCTAAAAGTACACTTGGCGAGTGCGTATGTTCTTGAAGTATTAAACACCCGTTAATTGCTAGCGCGACTAGCCCGAGTGGGGATGTCAAACTCTATGGATCCATATCTAAGATTTGCATTCACCGGTTCAAAAACCAGTGACTAAACGTTACCGTGCTAAGGGGAATCTTTGTGCCGTTATATCACCCACACATATATAAAGTTTAAGTACTCGTGTCTAGTATGTAAAACATAAAAAGCGCATGTATTCTCAGTCCCAAAAATAGTTAAAGTAAAAAGGGAGCTATAACTCATAGTAAACAAGTGCTCCGGTGGGTTTCTTGGTGTTTGATGCTCATCACGGTTCTCATCATTGATGCGTATAAGCCTCAAGTGTACAACTCTTGATGTTTTAGCATCACTTTGACCAAGTTTCAACTATCAATACACAATGTCAAGACTAAGAAGGAATACAACTCACTTAAGAGTTTTAGAAGGATGATGAACCAAGGTTACATCATGTTCTTAGTCTTAACATAAATACAAGTTCTATTCAAGATTAAAGCTACAAACTTTGATTCAAATCAAGCAAGACCTTAAGTTACATAAATTTGATCAAACAAAGTAATGAAACCCTAAGCTAGAAAGCTTGGATCTCTTAACAATTATTATGAGATTTCAAAGCTAGAAAGCTTGAATCTTTTATGTCCTTGAAGATCTTTAAAGCAAAAAGCTAGATCTTCAAGTTTCATGAAGATCATAAACACAAGTTTTGATCTTTTAGCAAAAACAAAGTAATTTTAAGCTATAAAGCTTAGATCCATCAAAGTAATGAAGATCCAAAGCTAGAAAACTTGAATCTTTTATGTTCTTGAAGATCTTTAAAGCAAAAGGTTAGATCTTCAAGTTTCATGAAGATCATAAACACAAGTTTTGACCTTTTAACAAAAATAAAGATATCATAAGCTAGAAAACTTAGATCCAACAAAATAATGAAGATTCAAAGCTAGAAAGCTTGAATCTTTCATGTTCTTGAAGGATTCAAATCAAAGTTTGAATCTACAAGATATAATAAGATCAAAAAGCTAAAAAGCTTGATCTTAAGATGATGATGATGTCGTGATTATGAAGAGAAAAAGAAGAAGAAGAAAATTTAAAAACTTACAATTTTAGTGTGAGAAAGACTAGAGAGAAAATTAGAGAGAAAGTGTATGTAAAATGAGAATGAGATCAAGTGTGAAATGGAATAAATAGGATTGTATTTATAGTGGTGGAGGTGGTGCTAGGTGGCGTAGGTATTGGGGGGACAAGGGGGACAACTTTTTTCTTTTTGCATGGTGGTGGTCTAAAGGTGGTGCTTGTTGTTGGGATCCCATGCAACATATATAGTAATGGTTAACAAAAATGCTAGTATGTTGGCTCATCTTAATGGGTTTTTGTCCTACATCTTAATGGATCATAAATCCATTAAAGTTGGGCTAATTTAATGGTCCATTAACTAGAGTAGGGTGGGCCTAAGTCCATTAAGGTAAAAAGTCCAATAAGACTAACTAGTGTGCACTAGTAAATTACTAAGCGTAATTAAGCAACCAATAGGCCAAGTAATTGTCATTAGAAAATAAAAATTAGTTTCAAGTAGTCATAATATTTCAATTATGACCAAAGATTAACGTGTAAAAAGTACGTAGCTCGTTTTAGATTACAAGTGACACTAACGGTCGTAAAAGCATTCGGGGATCAAGTTAAGTGATTAAACACTTAATAACACGCTGTAAGGTATTAACGAAAGTAATTTACATGAATAATCATCCCAGAATGTAATATAGCTCAGTACGCACAAATACGCAGTTTCGTGAAAACAAAAAGTATAAAAATAATTCGAAAAGGTCGGGTCGTTACAACAATAAACGGGCTACCTAGTCAAACGGCCTTTGCAAACAGCCTGCCAGCCGTTTGCAGGAATTTTCCACTTCTATTGAAAGGCTTGTTTTCATCCATTTTCAATACACCTCTCCTCACTCTCTCACTACAATACACTTTCTCTCACTAGAGCTTTCAAGGTCTTCTCACCTCCGAGCGGGAAATTAAGTACCCGGAGGCGAACGCCGAAGATTGTAATAGGAGCGGTCTAGAGGATGTCAGCACTTGTAATGGTCCAGATCTCGTCTGTACACGGTGAACGCTTTCCTTAATTTAATGAATTTATCTTGCTACTTTAAGTTGCTTTCATCTTGCATGCTTATCTACCCGTTGCAAATGTTTATTGTGTGTTGAATACTTTATCTGAAACTTGTTATTGTTATGTTGAAACCTTGACGGTTTAGAAGTTTAATTTACGGATCACCCTTTCCGCTTATTCACGTGGCTATAACCTAGTATTAGGACTTGATCAACCCTAGGGTACAAGGTAAGTAGTTATGTGTGCTTAACGTCACAATAGGGATATACTACCTACGTACGAATAACCATTTATTCGTCAAATAAGAGCTGCCCATTTAGGTTGTGATTAGAGTAGGCAATATTGAGTTCAGTGAACACTGGCTTGCTCAGAAGCATGATTTGCGTCAGAAGCAACGTTATTGAGATGTTGTAAGATGATCCGGGGTTGAGTACGTGATCGCAAAGGAGAGACCTCTAATCCAATTAGCAGTACCTTAGAATATCTAAGATTGCACATATGTTAATGTTAAGGCATAGCTTAGTATTAAGTGGTGGAATATTACTATAGTCAGACCAACTAGGATTAAGAAAAGCTGAGATTTTCCTTTAGGGATATACCACTTTGTTCATGTACCTAGGATTCTATCCATAAGTTCGTTTAAACCTTCTAAGGTTAACGTTGGGAGTACAGATATCCGTCTTAGCCAGAATCTTCAAAGCCTAAACTCTTAGTGACAAATCAGTTATGCTCATAGCCCAGTTGATTGAGGTTTAGTTTTTATTTTAGGAAGTTAAACTCTTGTGATAGTTCCCCATCAGGATTCTACTCTTCATACATATCCATATTTATCTTTATAGTCATATTATTATTAGTAGTTAATCTTAACCTATCACCACTTGTCACCAGGGTTAACTATTTAGGCACTTTTGTCCCACGTTACTGAGCAAACATACAAAAATACGTACCTGAGTTATATTTACCACTTACTCGTTAAAAGGAAGACAATTAGGTGAGTTATATCTAGGAAACCTGTGATGCCCCGTACAAAACCATCGTGTACGAATCATCAACAACAGGATCATTACAAGGTCAAATACTATATGTGGTTTCAAAACAAGTTTGCATTCATGAATAAGGGTGACGTTTTAACCAACGTCAAATGTTTCACAACCAAAAGTATGCTTCTATGAATAGCAAGCACAAATAATAGTACGTGACCCATAGGTCGTTACAAATACAACGTTTCAAAAGTAATAAAGTTTGAATGCAAGATAAAATGTTTCATGCGGTGACATCTCTAGTAAGCACATCAGAAGTCTACAAGGCAAGACTACTAGTACAACAGCGGAAGCATGCAACCTTAAGCACCTGAGAAAACATGCTTAAAAACATCAACACAAAGGTTGGTGAGCTATAGTTTAAGTATAACAGTAATGTAAGGTAGGCCACGAGATTTTAGTGCTTCAACAGCGTTTCAAATAGTATGAAAAGTATATGTATAACCGTGGGCACTTGGTAACTAACTTAACATTTATCACCCCCTAAAAGTACACTTGGCGAGTGCGTATGTTTACGAAGTATTAAACATCCGTTAAATGCTAGCGTTACTAGCCCGAGTGGGGATGTCAAACCCTATGCATCCATATCTAAGATTCGCATTCACCGGTTCAAAGACCAATGACTAAACGTTACCGAGCTAAGGGGAAAGTTTATGCTGTTGTATATCCCACACATATATAAAGTTTAAGTACTCGTGCCTAGTATGTAAAACATAAAATGCGAATGTATTCTCAGTTCCCAAAATAGTTAAAGTAAAAAGGGATGTTATAACTCACAGTGGAAAGTAATAAAAGTCGATACGCGGGAAAATAGTAAGCAAGTGGTTGGTCCGAAAGTCCTCAACCTAAGTCAAAAGTACTAAGTCAGTAAATCGATCCTAAAGGTTTAAATGTATGTAAATTAGGTCTTAAGTATCATCATCATTCATCATGTGTGTTCTTGTATGAACAAGATGATATGAAGAATAAACTAACAAGTTTGATTCTTAACAACAACAAACAACTACAAGTAATTAAACAACAACAAAGAACAAGTAATGATGATGATTATGTATGTTTATATTTTGGTTTTAGACAAGAAAAAGAAGAGGAAGTGAAGTCTTGTTACTTATAAAATTTGAGAGAAAAATGAGAGAAAAGATGAGAGAAAGTTGTAAGTATTTGTGTGTGTGTGTGTGTGTGTGTGAAATGAAATGAAGACAAATGAATAAGTAACCAAAAAAAAGTTTTGAACTCCCTTTTACCCATCCTAGGGCCGACGGTTTTCGCAACAAAAGGGGGTGGTCACAAGCTTACTTCCATGCATGGGGAGAAGATGTTGCCTTGAAATGGTAATAAAGTTAAGTTGGTATGGGAAAGTGTTGTAAATGTACAAGTAACTAGCCTCCTCATAACACTAACTAATCTAGTTTCATCTAAATGTAATACTTGCATAATAAGATGGGCTAACTAATCTATTAAGAAGGTAGGGTGGGCTTCCAAGTCCATTAATCATGAGTCAATTAATAAAAGACCAAGTATGTAACAAATTAAATAATTAAGCCCAAGTGATTAACTACTAATATTAGTTAATTAAAAATGATTAATAATAATTAATCATGAATGCGAATAATATTCTAAATATTATTCGTGTAAAGTACGTGTGTCACAAAGACGAGTCGGGACATATAAAGTCATGTATGGTAACAAATAAATGTAATAAAATACATTCATTAAAGCGCAAGCATTAATAATAAATATTATTAATAAAAGATAGAAAAACCAAGGTCGTTACATTACCCACCTGTTAAAGAAAATTTCGTCCCGAAATTTTAAGCTGAGGTAGATGGAGGAGTTGGGAAAAGGTGAGGATACTTCTGCATCATTTGATCCTCTCGTTCCAAGGTAAACTCAGGTCCTTGTTTGGCATTCCATCGTACTCGGACAATCGGAATCTTGTTGTGTTTCAAAGTTTTGACCTCACAGTCCATAATTTCAACAGGCTCTTCCACGAAGTGGAGTTTGTCGTCAATCGTAAGTTCCTCCAATGGTATGACATATTCCGGTTCAGCAAGACACTTCTTCAAATTTGATACATGAAAGGTAGGATGAACTGAGCTCAATTGAGTTGGAAGATCCAAACGGTAAGCAACGGGTCCAACACGCTCCAAGATTTCAAAAGGACCAATGTATCGCAGGTTTAACTTCCCATGTTTTCTAAAACGGATCACACCTTTCCAAGGTGCGACCTTCAACATTACACGGTCACCCACGTTGAATTCAAAGTCTTTACGTTTGTAATGACCCGGAAATTTCCGACCAAATTTAAACCTTGATCTTTATATATTTCCGACACGATAAGCAAAATCTGTAATGTTAAGTCTAGAAAGTTTGAAATCTACATTTGGATAATCAGTTACTCTTTGACCAATACCGAGGATTCACGAACAATTACTTGTAAATAAATATGTATATAAAAATATGGATACATATAAATGTATGTAATTTTATTAAATTAGCTGATGACGATTTGTTACAAGATTATAGTAAGTTACTAGAGTTTGCTCCATACTCTAATAGTATAATATATATACTTACATTCATGCATATGCATATGCATTCTTATCTTTGTTAATTAATCCATATCACTAATTGAAGAATTAAATTACGTTTTCTTTTGTTTGCTCCTGACCACCATCTATCCTATATATATATTATACATGTACATAAAGATGAAAAAAAAAGAAACCCACCTTTATGATTATTTAAAAATATCAAGTAAAAATATAAAAACAGATATTACACGAATAATCTGTTAAGATGTCACCATCTTTTGTGTCAAGTCTATTTTTTTCTCCGTGATTTATGGTCGATCAGCTAGCTAGAAGATAAAATGGATAAAGAAGGTGTCGGTCCCAGTTTTGATATTAAATGAACGTCTTCTAGCTCGATTAAACTATCTATCTACCTGTTTTCTTCCTCACATTATGATTTTGTCTCAAACCCATTAAACCATCATCTTCGACGAACCATTTTATGGTTACTTCTTCGTTGTCTGGTTACAATCAAACACAAGTACAAACCCTTAACCTATTTCATCACCTTTCGAGAATCACCATTGAAAACCCATTTAAAACACCACCAAACGTACTGCATATATATAAATATATATATGTATTTATTTCTTCTTTCTTCCCTTCTCCACCGTGATAACCCTACGAATCCTTTCTCTCATCTTCTCTCACCTTCACTTGTTAGTTGTTATTGCATCTTCTCGTTTCCTGTTTGAAGATAAAACACCACGAACCACCTTCATCATATTTACAATCATCTTCACAATCACATCCTCTTTCTCTTCTCTCTCTCTTCTACAAAATCAAGAACCATTCGCGTAATTTTGTTGCTGCTTCTGCGTGAAAACCTCAACACCTCGACTACATGTTATTACATGGCTGCTGTTATAATATTACTTCAATTTTTATTTTGATAAAGATATATATATGGTAATGAAATAAGGAATAACGCGTTGTTGTTTCTACACTCAGACGAAACCCTATACACTTATTTAAACAATTCTGGACTTGTAACAAGGTGGAGACATAAAGTGAAAGGGGTACTGCAGTAGGGTCTACATCCACCATTATACCCACCCACTCCTTCACTAGTGGGATTACAAAGACGATTTTTTTATTATATACAATAAAGGGGCGGTTATGTGTGACGACCCGGAAATTTCTGACCAAATTTAAACTTAATCTTTATATGGTTTCGATACGATAAGCAAAGTCTGTAATGTTGAGTCTCGAAAATTTTGAACTGTTTCATATACATATTTACCCTTCGACTGCTCTCGACGATTCACGAACCATTAATTGTAAATATATATATATATATATATATATATATATATATATATATATATATATATATATATATATATATATATATATATATATATATATATATATATATATATATATATATATATATATATATATATATATATATATATATATAAAATAAATATAAGTGTATATATAATATTTTGAATAAATAAAGATACACATTAACTGTAAAATAATTAACAAAATAATTAAGGAATATTAAAATAAATATGCATAAATATATATATGATAGTAATCTATATATGTATATATGATTCTTATTAATGATTATTATTATATAGTAATATATAACATATATGAAAATTTCCTAATATAATAAATAGTCATATTACCTAATTTATAATAATGTGATATCAGTATATTAAAGTTGTTATATTATCATTACTTTTAATATCAATACTTGTATTATTATTATTACTATATTAACAAAAATATAGATATAAAATTTGATATATATAAATATTATTATCAACATTAATATAATTATTATTATTGTATTTACTTATTATTATTATTTCTGTTATTATTATTAAAATTATTATTTCGATTATTATTATTATTATTACTTATAATATTAATAATATTATTATTAATTATACATGTATTAGTTAATAGTACTAATTATTTATACTATAAAGATAAATAAATATGTCGTATCTGTTAAAACTCTCCATCAGATTGTGAAGTTTTCTGTTTACCTGTGTTAATATGTCGACACCTTTTTAATATAAAACGATTAATTGAATCACGTTTTCTTATTCTTAATATTATTATATTATGATATATTTATTACTTTAATATCATAAGTTTTATCTGTGAACTTCAAGTGTATATGTTATCTTTGACTTTCAATATCTAAAAGCATATATATGCATATGTGCATAGACCCAGGAAAATATCACATATATGTATTTTTTTTCAACCAACAACTTATTTGATCAACCGAGACCATCACCTTCTTCACCTCCCCAACCATCATCTTCATTATCTCTTGCTATGTATATACATGTTTATAGCTTCAATCAATCACACCCGGTTGCAAACTAGAGTTTGTTTCGGTTCAAGAACCAAATTACCAACACCATTAACGTTCACTATACTTCCACCTATATATACACATGAGTACTATATATCTATTTCTATTTTCGACAACCATTGCAACTATGATACACCACCTCCTAACACCATCTTCAACGCCACCATAAACCCACCAAAATGTTAAACCCATCGATACACTTACCATCATATTCGGTCACCACCAAGACAACCACCCTAAACCCGAACACAACCACTTGCACGTTTATGTTTTCGAGACTTAACCCTCATACAAACCTGCAACTTTACGTATATGCTACTCGTCTCTTGGTCGCTGTTATCTCTTCTTGTTTCAAACGAAGATCACATAAACAACCATCAAAGACACCACGTATGTATCACTATACACTGCTACAGCTCGACTGCCATTGCTGCTTCCTGTTTTGTAATCGAACGAGAGCACCAAAATCCATTAACTATTACTGCTATAGTATTACTTGATGCTGCTACACTGGTCTTCTATTACAACATACAGTGCCCAAACAATCACCATTCTCCTTCACGTAACCTACAAATTTGGTACTATTGTTGCTCGTATCTACAGCTGTTATTTCGTATTCCTGTTTCAATCACCTCAATCGTCACTAAACCTAACTCAATTAAGCCACCGTCGCTGCTGTTGCTTTTGTTATTTATCTTCTTCTTTTTGGTTCTGCTGCCATTCATTTATGTTGCAGTCTAAAAACTATGTAAATGATAACAATGACAAGCTGTAAGTATCCATTTCCATTTATAAAGAAAGGAGATTAAAAGTGATGGAACACTATGATTATTTTTCTGTATTATTCTTATTGCCTTTAACAAAAGTATATCATACTTTAATAATAACAAAGGGTGACATTGGATACCATTTTGACTCTAGACTTCGTTTTCTGATAAAAACCGAACCACTTATTGGTTCGTGGATCACATTTAAAAGAGACTAAGTTGTTATTCCCCTGTTGGGCCGAGGTAATCTTGGGTCTATTGGGCCGAGCTACATAAAAACTTGTGGTCTAAAAAGGTAACAAGAGGAGATTAATTATCACAATAATGACGGGTTATGACTATAAGAATGAGGATGATGATTGTGAGGTTTGGGTTCGATTAAGGAGATTATATGATATACGAATATTATGATGATATAGATATGATGAAGGGTCGATAAGATGATAATTTATGATTATGATTATGATCGAGTAATGAAAATGATTATGATCATGAATTTATGATTTAGCTAATGATCATGATGAAGTAAATGAAACATAATGAATTGTGATAATGGTTAGGGATCGTATGATGTTATGATGAGGTTGATAGAGATCCTATAATGATAAGTATATGATCATGAAAACGATAATAATATTATTCGATAATAATTTTGACGTTGATGATGGGAGACGGTGACCGAGAGTGAATATGAATATAAATATGAATATGAGTATGAGAATGTATACGAGTATGAATATGATATTGATACATAATCGATGATTAATGATGAAGATTATGATGATGAAGAGATCATGATGATAAGTTTTAAGATTATTATGATAATACAAGACTTAATGAATAAAGATGATGTTAAAACAAAGAAAATGATAAACGGTTTCGTTATATGTCAATTGATATAATGAGTGGGTTAGTTCAAGAAGTGACATGGCAGCTCATTAGTTTGGTGGTGTGTTTAATAAGCGAGAGGTCGCGGGTTCGAGCCCGGGCAAAGGCACATATCTCTTTTTAGGAACTCACTTTTTAAGGTAGTCTTCTTCTATTAATTATTATTATTATTAATTATTATTATTATTATTGTTATTATTGTTAATTATTATTATTATTATTATTATTATTATTATTATTATTATTATTATTATTATTATTATTATTATTATTATTATTATTATTAAATATTAAGTATTATAATCAAAACTATTATTTTCATTATCATTATTATTATTATATGTATTATTAGTATTAATATCATTATTGTTATCATTATAAGTAAAAACATTGTTATTATAGATATGATAGTTATTATTATTACTATTATTATTATTATCATTTTTATTGTTAAAAATATTAAAATTATTAGTTGTATTAAAATTTACATTTAAAAAAAAAAAGATTACCTTTATTATTTAAAACTATCATTGTTATTAATAGAATCTTTAATATATAAAAATGAATATAGGAAACATATATGTTATTAATATAAAAATAATATAACTGATAAATATATATATATATTTATTCAGTTACAATTACATGTGATAATATATATATAAATGATATAGGTTCGTGAATCCGAGGCCAACCCTGCATTGTTAAATATCGTTATATGTATTTTACTACAAAATACATTAGGTGAGTTTCATTTGCTCCCTTTTTAATTGTTTTTGCAATATATATTTTTGGGCTGAGAATACATGCGCTGCTTTTATAAATGTTTACGAAATAGACACAAGTACTTAAAAATATATTCTACATTGAGTTGTACCACTGGCATACTTCCCTGTAGCTTGGTAACTATTATTTACATGTGGTATTGTAAACGCGAATCCTGTTGATAGATCTATCGGGCCTGACAACCCCAACCGGACTGGAAGACCAGTATTCAACGGTTGCACAGTACTTCGTTTTGGTGACTACACTTGGTACGGTGTAGTGAGATTTCATAATTGTCATAACCCGTCCTTAACCATAAGAACGCGTTATATAACGTATGATTTCATTGCGAGGTATTGACCTCTATATGAGACATTTTTGAAAGAAAACTGCATATATTATACATTGCAAACCATAACCATTATTTTTGTTACAAGCTTAAGACAATAAAAAGAAGATTAACGTTTAGCGATAATCTTCGACTTACAAACTTTACAAATGACGACAACAACACGGTTTCTAGCATATTTTACAGTACAACATCTCGGATATGCAGTTTTATTTTTGACACAAACATGCGTACGCAAGATCCTGGTTAGATCCAACATGATGCAGCGGAAGCTTTAGAAATCACCTGAGAATAGACATGTTTTAAAAAGGTCAACATAAAGTTGGTGAGATATAGGTTTAATGCCGGCAGCAATATATATATAGACCACAAGATTTCGTATATAAACAGTTTAATAAAAGTATTCTAAGTGGTTGAGCACTTGGTAACCATACTTAACATTTTCACGTCGCATATTCCCTTTAATATGAAATCTTACTACACCGTACCAAGTGTAGTCACAAAACGAAGTACTGTGCAACCGTTGAATACTGGTCGTCCAGTCCGGTTGGGGTTGTCAGGCCCGATAGATCTATCAACAGGATTCGCGTTTACAATACCGCTGTAAATATTAGTTACCAAGCTACAGGGAAGTATGCCAGTGGTACAACTCAACGTAGAATATATTTTCCAGTTACTTGTGTCCATAATGTAAAACATAAAATACATGTATTCTCATCCCGAAATATTTAGAGTTTAAAAGTAGGACTATATACTCACTCTTGTCTTGATGATATATATATTTTGACTCGGTCTTCCGGTTGATATCACGAACCTATCCATATATAATATATCAATATGTTTTCATTTTAAAACAAACGTTATATATATATATACTTGTTATACTTTTAATATTTTGAATATTTCCTTAGTCCGTAGTTAGCATTTCGATGTTAGTAATTCAATTTTTAATGGTTCATTTTTAGATGTTTAATATACCCGCAATAAATAAAACCCCCAACGAAATAAATAAAACCCCAACGTATATGTATTGGTCGAGATTAATCTTGACCCACGGTACCGGTGTTGTCAAATGACGTATTGCGTACATAAAGTACCGGTGTTGTCAAATGACGTGTTGCGTACAAACATGGGATCTTATGATTAATCTTCTCGTGTTGCTTACGGGTGATCCTGAACCATATGAAATTGAATTATGAGTACATATATATAAAATATCATGTTATCTTAGAAGTATGTGATTTTATGTAAATTTTTCCAATGAATCCCGAAGTTGAAAATGTCTAGGATAGCCAATTTTGTTTCGGTCATAGTTTCTTCGTTACAAGTCCGTTTTCGTTGATTCAAATTGCCATCTTCTTGGATCGAGTTCTTCTTTAAGACTATGAACTGTAAATACCTTGGTTTGTATTCAAAATCATACGGCATAGGTGAAAGTTTAGTGAAACATATGAAGTTAAACATTTTTGTTACAACAAAATCATTTAATGACCATTTTTCCAAAAATACTTATACTTTGAAAAACCAAGTTTTACCTTGTTAAATTAACATATAAATAAGTTATATTACATGTCTTGAAGTATTTTAAAAGTTAAGTTAGAAGGATCTATTTAGTTTGCAAACAAGTTTGAAAACATTCAAACTATGTTCTTGTTGTTAAACTTTTGTACCACAAAATAAGATAGCTATATATATATGAATCGAATAAGGTTATGAACATAGATTCTACCTCAAGTTCCTTGGATGAGTTTGCTGTAAAAGAGAAGTAAAAAGCTAGAACAAAAAGGGTGATTGAAGTGGATGAAAGATTGGAAGTAAGTTGGTGTTCTTGGAGGGTTTTCTTGAAGTGTTTTTGTATGATTTTCTTATGGTGTTTTAGTATGGTTTTTGAAGCTAGATCTTCAAAGTTTCTTGCTGGATGATTATGGAGGTTAAGAGTGAAGAGAGAGTGTGTGTTTATCTTAAGAAATTTGGAGTTAAAATGAAAGAGAATGATGATACATATATATGAAAAAAAACGTGGCCATGGGGAGTATATGGACAAAATTTTCAAGCTATCATTTTATGTATCTAGTCCTAATTGCTTCCAAATTCAATTACCTAGCCCTCATGGCATGAACATTGGCTGGTTAGGTGGTGATTTTGATGTGTATTTACTATTAGTAAATACGTATAGGAGCTGGGTATGATACGGTACATATACCGTAGATATACGTATAGAAATCTTGTGAAAAATGGAATGAGGATTCAAATATAGCTATCTTTTGTGAATACACTTATATGGTTTTATGTATTTAAGTCTTTAAAAGTGATTAAATACATTACTTATACAATATATGTATAAACATTATAAGTCTTAAGTATTTATGTCAAATAACGTTACGTATAGTTATCGTTTTGAAAACTTAAGTTAGTAGTTTCAAAATACACATATAACTTGTTGTTATTAATATAAAATGAGGTATTAAAACATTCTTTAATCATGTTAAATATGTATATATACATATATATACACAAACGTATAATTATCATATATTGTATAGTTCGTGATATCATCGGTCAAACTAGACGGTCAAACGTTGTGTAAAACTCTTTTCGGAAATATAAGTCTCGACAATTTGGATTGCTTATCATGTTGGCAAGGTTTAATTTATGTAAATATTAATCTTATAAGTATAGAATGATCGAAAAAGTACGGGTCGTTACATTACCTCCCCGTTAAATAAATTTCGTCCCGAAATTTTAAAATTGTACCTATTTTGCGTCATCGAGAAACAAGTGTGGATACTTTTGCTTCATCTGATCCTCTCGTTCCCAAGTAAACTCGGGACCTCTTCTAGCATTCCAACGAACCTTAACAATCGGTATATTGCTCTGTTTGAGCTGTTTAACTTCACGGTCCATGATTTCAATTGGTTCTTCGACGAATTGTAGTTTCTCGTCGACATGGATTTCTTCAAGAGGAATGGTAAGGTCTTCCTTTGCAAGACACTTCTTAAGGTTCGAGACGTGAAAGGTATTATGTACTCCGGCGAGTTGTTGCGGTAACTCGAGTCGATAAGCTACCGGTCCAATGCGTTCGATGATCTTGAACGGGCCTACGTACCTTGGGTTCAGTTTACCCCTTTTGCCGAAACGTATTACACCTTTCCAAGGTGACACCTTTAGCATAACTATGTCCCCGACCTGAAACTCTAATGGTTTCCTTCGAACATCGGCGTAGCTCTTTTGGCGACTACGGGCTGTTTTCAATCTCTCCTTGATTTGTACTATCTTCTCGGTCGTTTCGTGTATGATCTCGGGACCAGTTAAATGTCGATCTCCTACTTCATTCCAACAGATAGAAGATCTACACTTCCTTCCGTACAATGCTTCGAATGGCGCAGCTCCAATGCTCGCATGATAACTATTATTATACGAGAATTCTGCTAACGGTAGATATTTATCCCATCCGTTTCCAAAATCGATCACACATGCCCTGAGCATGTCTTCGAGAGTCTGAATCGTTCTCTCACTCTGTCCATCGGTTTGTGGATGATATGCGGTACTCATATCCAACCGAGTTCCTAGTGCCTCCTGTAGTGATTGCCAGAATTTTGAGGTAAATCTACTATCACGATCGGATATAATGGAAATAGGTATTCCATGCCTTGAAACAACTTCCTTTATATATAATCGTAATAGTTTCTCCATTCTATCCGTTTCCTTTATAGGTAAGAAATGTGCAGACTTGGTGAGACGATCAACAATCACCCAAATGGTGTCGTATCCCCAGGCAGTCTTTGGTAACTTTGTGATGAAATCCATGGTAATACCATCCCATTTCCATTCTGGGATTTCTGGTTGTTGAAGTAACCCTGACGGCTTTTGGTGTTCTGCTTTAACCTTGGAACAAGTTAAACACTCCCCAACATATGTTGCAACGTCTGTTTTTAAATTAGGCCACCAATAACGTGTCTTAAGATCTTGATACATCTTTCCAACTCCAGGATGTATCGAGTATCTTGTCTTATGTGCCTCGTTCAATATCAACTTCCTTAATCCACCCAACTTCGGTACCCAAATACGATTTGCAAAATACCGAATTCCATCTTCCCGTACAACAAGTTGTTTCTCGTACTTTTTCATTATTTCATTCTTTATGTTTTCTTCATTGAGTGCTTCTCGTTGAACTTCTTTGATTTGTGAGTTGAGATTCATACGAATTTTTATGTTCATTGCTCGAACTCGAATTGGTTCTCGTTCTTTTCTGCTTAAAGCATCAGCCACCACGTTTGCCTTCCCGGGATGATAACGAATTTCACAATCATAGTCGTTTATTAACTCGACCCACCTACGTTGCCTCATGTTCAATTGTTTCTGATCAAAAATATGTTGAAGGCTTTTATGATCAGTAAACACAGTGAATTTAACCCCATACAAGTAGTGTCTCCACATATTCAATGCAAACACGACTGCTCCCAATTCTAGATCATGCGTCGTATAATTTCGCTCGTGAATCTTCAATTGTCGGGATGCGAATGCAATAACTTTCTTCCGTTGCATAAGAACACAACCAAAACCTTGTCGCGAAGCGTCACAATATATTTCAAAATCATCGTTCCCTTCTGGTAACGATGAAATAGGCGCCGTAGTTAACTTCTTTTTCAGTATTTGAAATGCGTTCTCCTGCTCCGAGGTCCATTCATATTTCTTCCCTTTTTGCGTTAACGCTGTCAACGGCTTAGCTATTCGGGAAAAATCTTGAATAAACCTTCTATAATAACCGGCTAAACCCAAAAATTGACGTATCTGCGTTGGTGTCTTAGGAGTCTCCCATTTTTCAATAGCTTCAGTTTTTGCTGGATCAACCTGAATTCCTTCGCTATTAACAACGTGACCAAGAAATTGCACTTCTTTCAACCAGAAAGCACACTTAGAAAATTTAGCATAAAGTTGTTCTTTTCTCAACAACTCCAGTATCAACCTTAAATGCTCTTCATGCTCTTGCTCACTCTTGGAATAGATAAGAATATCATCAATGAAAACGATAACAAACTTATCTAAATACGGACTACAAACTCGATTCATGAGGTCCATGAATACAGCTGGCGCATTCGTCAATCCAAACGGCATAACCAAAAATTCGTAATGACCATAACGTGTCCGAAAAGCAGTTTTCGGAATATCCTCTTCTTTGACGCGTAGTTGATGATAGCCCGATCTTAAGTCGATTTTCGAATAAACACATGATCCTTGCAATTGATCAAATAAGTCATCAATTCTCGGTAGTGGATACCGATTCTTGATAGTTAACTTATTTAATTCACGATAGTCTATACACATCCTAAAAGATCCATCTTTCTTCTTAACAAACAAAATTGGAGCTCCCCACGGTGAAGTACTCGGTCGTATGAATCCACGGTCCAGTAATTCTTTTAACTGACTTTGAAGTTCTTTTAACTCGGACGGTGCAAGTCTATATGGAGCACGAGCCACTGGTGCAGCTCCTGGTACTAAATCTATTTGAAATTCTACCGATCTAAATGGAGGTAATCCCGGCAATTCTTCCGGAAAAACTTCAGGAAAATCTCTTGCCACAGGCACGTCGTTGATGCACTTTTCTTTCTTTTCGACTTTATTAACATGTGCTAAAATAGCGTAACATCCCTTTTCTAAACACTTCTTGGCTTTCAAACAACTAATGAGTTTTAGCTTTGAATTACCCTTCTCTCCATAAATCATCACTGGCATTTTATCCTTACCAGGAATACGAATTGCCTTCTTGGCACAAACAACTTCCGCTCCTATTTTGGACATCCAGTCCATGCCGACTATTACATCAAAACCTCCTAATTCTACGGGTATTAAGTCGATTTTAAACGTTTCTCCGGCTAGATTTATTTCACAACCACGACAAATTTTATCGGCTTTAATTAGTTTACCATTAGCTAACTCAATCAAGTACTTAGCATCTAGAGGTAATGATGAACAATTCAATTTAGTGTAAAAATTTATACACACGTAACTTCTATCGGCGCCAGTATCAAATAAAATAGATGCTGATAAGTTATTAATGGTAAACGTACCCGTAACAAGTTCCGGGTCTTCTCGTGCCTCTCTAGCATTAATAACAAACGCTCTTCCACGTGCAGGTCCGCCATTCTGATTCGGGCACTGGCTCTTATAGTGACCTTGTTTTCCACACCCAAAACAAGTAATGTTAGCCAAAGCAGTTCTATTTGCGTTGGTGGCAGGAGTCTTGTTACCATTTGCATTTGTAACGAGAGCCTTACAATCTTCAGCAAGATGTCCATGTCTATTGCATTTAGTGCACAACACACTACAGTAACCAAAATGATGTTTGTGACAACGGTTGCATAAAGGACTTTGTCCTTTGTAAGCAAAGCCTGAACCACTACCCGCACCTTTCGTGGTTTCTTGTTTCTTATAAGGTTGTTGTTGGTTACCTCGATCATAACCTCCATTCCACTTTTTCTTGTTCCCCAATACCTTCACCTCAGTATTGAATGCTTTCTTGTCCAAAATGACCTGATCCATTAGCTCGTTCGCCATGGTTATAGCTTCATGAATTGTTTTAGGTTTCGATGCCGTAACGTTTGCCTTGACCTTGATGGGCAAACCACCTTTGTACATTTCAATCTTCCGTGCTTCGGTTGGAACCAATTCAGGACATAGTAAAACCAATTCCATGAATCGCTGATTGTAGTTGGTGATTTCAGTACCAACCACCTTCAAACTTCGTAACTCATCTTCTAACTTAATAACCTCATTCCTTGGACAATACTCGGTGATTATCATCGCTTTGAATTCTTCCCATGGAGTATCATAAGCTACATCTCCTCCTACCGCCTTCACATAATTCTTCCACCATGTGAGTGCACTATCTTGTAAAGTGCACGATGCAAACTTGGTCATGTCTTTTTCATCACAACCACTGATTTTGAACACCGTCTCCATCTTTTCTATCCATCGGGTTAAACCGATCGGTCCTTCCGTTCCACTGAATGATGATGGCTTGCAAGCTTGAAACGTCTTGTAGGAGCATCCTACACGAGGATTTGGATTAACTGCAGCAGCTCTTGCAGCCTCAACCCATAACATTCTGTCGTTCACTCGCTGGTTGATGAGTTCCTCGAGTTCTTGTTCCGTCATTCGATTCAATCGCGCCATTTCCTAATGAAAGAAAATAATTATTCACATGGAATATTATAGATGTAGTGTGTATTTATAGTACATTTATAGCTTGTTAATAATATGAACCAGGTATTATTATAAAAGCCTTTTCTTCTTATTAGCGTTTTATAATTATATCTTGGGTAGTACCTACCCGTTAATGTTCATACTTAATAGCTTAGTACGGAATCAATTACTACAATCTAAATAATACTTAACCATGGAAAATTATTGCATTTCATACTTCGCTATTTTACATATGCTTACATCAAACTTTAAACAAACCACACTAATAATATTATACAAAACATTATGTGATTCCATGGTTTAATACGGCAGCGCATCATTTGGTCTATTTCCCAAAACATTTATGTCCAGGGAATCCCCCAACGCGAATCCTAGCTGTCTCCCTACGTTTTGGCTGAGGTGCCGAAGAACTAGATGCGGGGATAGCACTAATAGGAATAGCGGGGATAGGGGTGGTAGTGTTGAGTGGAATTGGTGCCACTTCATTCTCATTAAACTCGGGATTTGGATTTTCTAATTCACTAGCTTTTCGTTTCTTTCCTAGTTCGAACTCGTCCTTTGTAATTTCCTGTATTTCTTCCTCGGGTTCACTTTCCTCCTCGGGTTCACTTTCCTCCTCGGGTTCACTTTCCGATATTTCTATAGTTGGTTCATCCGGAAATTGTGAGTCTTCCCCAAAAATACCACTTTCGTCATCGGATATGTTAATGACTGAAACACAATCTGAAGGTTCTGATTCGGAGTCGCTGAATGTGATAATAAGTTTCGAGCCCGACATCTATCACACAACAACTAACCCATTAGTACTTACATAATATTTACACATAAATTTTAACCAACAGTGATAAGCAATGGTTTTTTTTTTTTTAAAATCAGACCCGGTCAAAGTCCAGACTTTACTAATGTATCCTAACGACTTCTCGGTTAGACACACTAATGCAAACCTGGTTTGCTAAGACCAACGCTCTGATACCACATGTCATAACCCGTCCTTAACCATAAGAACGCGTTAGATAACGTATGATTTCATTGCGAGGTATTGACCTCTATATGAGACATTTTTGAAAGAAAACTGCATATATTATACATTGCAAACCATAACCATTATTTTTGTTACAAGCTTAAGACAATAAAAAGAAGATTAACGTTTAGCGATAATCTTCGACTTACAAACTTTACAAATGACGACAACAACACGGTTTCTAGCATATTTTACAGTACAACATCTCGGATATGCAGTTTTATTTTTGACACAAACATGCGTACGCAAGATCCTGGTTAGATCCAACATGATGCAGCGGAAGCTTTAGAAATCACCTGAGAATAGACATGTTTTAAAAAGGTCAACATAAAGTTGGTGAGATATAGGTTTAATGCCGGCAGCAATATATATATAGACCACAAGATTTCGTATATAAACAGTTTAATAAAAGTATTCTAAGTGGTTGAGCACTTGGTAACCATACTTAACATTTTCACGTCGCATATTCCCTTTAATATGAAATCTTACTACACCGTACCAAGTGTAGTCACAAAACTAAGTACTGTGCAACCGTTGAATACTGGTCGTCCAGTCCGGTTGGGGTTGTCAGGCCTGATAGATCTATCAACAGGATTCGCGTTTACAATACCGCTGTAAATATTAGTTACCAAGCTACAGGGAAGTATGCCAGTGGTACAACTCAACGTAGAATATATTTTCCAGTTACTTGTGTCCATAATGTAAAACATAAAATACATGTATTCTCATCCCGAAATATTTAGAGTTTAAAAGTGGGACTATATACTCACTCTTGTCTTGATGATATATATATTTTGACTCGGTCTTCCGGTTGATATCACGAACCTATCCATATATAATATATCAATATGTTTTCATTTTAAAACAAACGTTATATATATATATACTTGTTATACTTTTAATATTTTGAATATTTCCTTAGTCCGTAGTTAGCATTTCGATGTTAGTAATTCAATTTTTAATGGTTCATTTTTAGATGTTTAATATACCCGCAATAAATAAAACCCCCAACGAAATAAATAAAACCCCAACGTATATGTATTGGTCGAGATTAATCTTGACCCACGGTACCGGTGTTGTCAAATGACGTATTGCGTACATAAAGTACCGGTGTTGTCAAATGACGTGTTGCGTACAAACATGGGATCTTATGATTAATCTTCTCGTGTTGCTTACGGGTGATCCTGAACCATATGAAATTGAATTATGAGTACATATATATAAAATATCATGTTATCTTAGAAGTATGTGATTTTATGTAAATTTTTCCAATGAATCCCGAAGTTGAAAATGTCTAGGATAGCCAATTTTGTTTCGGTCATAGTTTCTTCGTTACAAGTCCGTTTTCGTTGATTCAAATTGCCATCTTCTTGGATCGAGTTCTTCTTTAAGACTATGAACTGTAAATACCTTGGTTTGTATTCAAAATCATACGGCATAGGTGAAAGTTTAGTGAAACATATGAAGTTAAACATTTTTGTTACAACAAAATCATTTAATGACCATTTTTCCAAAAATACTTATACTTTGAAAAACCAAGTTTTACCTTGTTAAATTAACATATAAATAAGTTATATTACATGTATTGAAGTATTTTAAAAGTTAAGTTAGAAGGATCTATTTAGTTTGCAAACAAGTTTGAAAACATTCAAACTATGTTCTTGTTGTTAAACTTTTGTACCACAAAATAAGATAGCTATATATATATGAATCGAATAAGGTTATGAACATAGATTCTACCTCAAGTTCCTTGGATGAGTTTGCTGTAAAAGAGAAGTAAAAAGCTAGAACAAAAAGGGTGATTGAAGTGGATGAAAGATTGGAAGTAAGTTGGTGTTCTTGGAGGGTTTTCTTGAAGTGTTTTTGTATGATTTTCTTATGGTGTTTTAGTATGGTTTTTGAAGCTAGATCTTCAAAGTTTCTTGCTGGATGATTATGGAGGTTAAGAGTGAAGAGAGAGTGTGTGTTTATCTTAAGAAATTTGGAGTTAAAATGAAAGAGAATGATGATACATATATATGAAAAAAAACGTGGCCATGGGGAGTATATGGACAAAATTTTCAAGCTATCATTTTATGTATCTAGTCCTAATTGCTTCCAAATTCAATTACCTAGCCCTCATGGCATGAACATTGGCTGGTTAGGTGGTGATTTTGATGTGTATTTACTATTAGTAAATACGTATAGGAGCTGGGTATGATACGGTACATATACCGTAGATATACGTATAGAAATCTTGTAAAAAATGGAATGAGGATTCAAATATAGCTATCTTTTGTGAATACACTTATATGGTTTTATGTATTTAAGTCTTTAAAAGTGATTAAATACATTACTTATACAATATATGTATAAACATTATAAGTCTTAAGTATTTATGTCAAATAACGTTACGTATAGTTATCGTTTTGAAAACTTAAGTTAGTAGTTTCAAAATACACATATAACTTGTTGTTATTAATATAAAATGAGGTATTAAAACATTCTTTAATCATGTTAAATATGTATATATACATATATATACACAAACGTATAATTATCATATATTGTATAGTTCGTGATATCATCGGTCAAACTAGACGGTCAAACGTTGTGTAAAACTCTTTTCGGAAATATAAGTCTCGACAATTTGGATTGCTTATCATGTTGGCAAGGTTTAATTTATGTAAATATTAATCTTATAAGTATAGAATGATCGAAAAAGTACGGGTCGTTACAATAATAAAGGGAATATGCGACGTGATTAAATGTTAAGTATGGTTACCAAGTGCTCAACCACTTAGAATGCATTATATACACTTGCGGGTGTATTATGTTTATGATGACGAAAATCTTGTGGTCTATTAATATATTGAAATGATTATCATGATAAACCTATGAACTCACCAACCTTTTGGTTGACACTTTTAAGCATGTTTATTCTCAGGTACGAATTAAGTCTTCCGCTGTGCATTTGCTCATTTTAAGGACATTACTTGGAGTCGATCATCGCAATGGGACCAAATGTTGATGACTTCGTCCAGGTGGATAAGGACGGGTCGTTACAGGTGGTATCAGAGCGGTGGTCTTAGCGAACCAGGTCTTGCATTAATGTGTCTAACTAATAGTTGTTTAGATGCATTAGTGGGTCTGGACTTCGACCGTGTCTGCATGTCAAAAGTTTTGCTTATCATTTTGTGTCGAAACTCATCTACTTATCATCCTTAGGAAATTACCTGCTTATCATTCTTAGTCTAGACACTTCTTATTGCATTAATTGCATGAATAGTGTATAGACAAAATTCAGATCTTAGCGTATCTGTTACTGTAGACTTTATCTGACACGTTTCCTTAATTTTCTCCGTAATCTACGGGATCATCTGTACTATACATAGATATTCTATGTAACTAGAATATCATCCGATACCCGAAAATCATTTCATAAAATCCTTTACCTAACCGTACAAGATAAATTCCGCAACCAGTTCAAGTTCGTCGGATTCCGATAACTATTCCGATATGGATTTTCACTCGAGCTCCGAAAGCAGTGTATCCGGAATGGATCAACCGATTAGCCATCATCTATTCTGGATGAATTGGGGCTGGGTTCGTAGCCTCCTTAATCATTGAAGACAAGAAGAAGGTGATCCTTTTCATCCACCACATTGCCCTCTTGGCGAAGAAACTGAAGCACTTACCGGTGAACCTGTCCGAAACACCATTTTCTCTCTCATTTCCAGAGTATCTCGTCACGATTATATACTATACCAAATTCTAGATCATATTTATCCGCTCGTCCGAACCGACAATCATCCCGGTGTAATAGAAGAAGTCAACGAGCTTCGCGCTCGGGTAGTGGCTTTGGAGAATATGGTGCAAAGGTTACAAACACCAACAGCAGCACCAGCAGCATAAACAGTACCACCATCAGTAACATCAACAGTACCACCACCATCCAGCAATAGCAACATCCGCATCTCACACCTCAAATTCACAATCTGTCCCACGAATATCAACATCATATGCACCATAGATACCAAAGAGTACCAACAACAACAACCAATGAAGTATTGATCCATAACTTCATTAATATCCTACGAAGAATATGTGGTTTCTAAAAGTTTTAGAGATTATTTATTCTAGCTCAAACCGAAAATCAAATGAGATTAATATCATATTAACTCATTAAATCCATGATTACAACTGAAGAAAATATATATGTATATATATTTTCATAAAGATTGTAATTAAAGATTCTTTTGTACAAACTGTTAATGGTAAAAATATTTTAACGGGTAGGTAATACTCGAGGAATATTTAGATTTCACATTAATAAGTTACACTGTACATTCTTCAACTCAGATTCAGCAGTCATTAACAATACTGCTTAAATCTACATATATACGTATCCGTTCACCAAAGAACAACTATTTTCATTCAAATTCAATTTCATATTTGGATTTTGACCTATCAGAATCCAACAAGTGGCATAATGAAGAAAACATTGGACAAAATAAAATTTGTTAGAAACAAACAAATTAACTATGATAAATTTTGTTAAGAATCCACGCTAACTGTTCCTAGCTAACTGTTCCTAGCTAACTAGTTACATTTTATTTATTGCAATTTAATTATCGCCATTTACATTCTCGCAATTTATATTCTCGCAATTTACATTCTCGCAATTTTATTTATCGTCATTTAATTTCTGTATTTATTTTTCGCACTTTAAATAACGGGACACGTATACAAGGTTTTGACATATCATATTAAACCATCTATATATTTATCTTAGAACAACCATAGACACTCTATATGCAAATGACGGAGTTAGCTATACAGGGTTGAGGTTGATTCCAAAATATATATATAGTTTGAGTTGTGATCAATACTGAGACCGGTACACGGGTCACGATACGTATTAATTAATTCGAATATTATATATTAAACTATATATGAATTATTGAACTGCTAATTGTGGACTATCAACTGTGGATTACAAACATTGGACAATTAAAAATGAATTAAAATATTGATTATAACATATGAAACTAAACAATTCTTCAAGTTTGCCACTTGAATTCATCTTAAACCTCATTTGTATCTCAATAATTACAACTTGCGTTCAAACCTTTCATGATTCTTGAAAACACCTCGATCGAGAAGATGAACCAACCTTACTTCATCTACGGAAGAAAAGATTTATGCATATAGTTATGCACCTGAAAACACTCAGAACCTGAGTAAACGTTTAACACGTAGCCGTGCTAATTCCTTAGTGTTATTATTACCCAAAATAACATAATAATTCCTTTCAAAGTTACAAATTTTGTAACAGCTTCAGCAAGACAATTTCGACTTTTCGTTCGAAACAACCTTATTATACCTTTGATATATATGCGTGCTCTTTTATTGTTACCGGGGAACCTTTCATATTCCACCATATTACCATCAGCACTTAATCATCTAAAAACACAATTCTCTTGAAATCACCTCGGATTGATAACCGATGATTCAGATACAGCTGCATTAAATGCAGAGGAAACAGTAAAATTATAGATGGCCTAAATGGTCAAGAGTTTGATGATAAAGAATGGAGTGTTGGGAACGCTCGATAGAAAATTTGGTACTGAAAAACGGATTTAGCTAACCATGAAGGAAACAAAGAACAAATACAAGGACCAAACTCTATAAAATCCAGGAAAATCGGGATCCGATGAAATCTTTAGAGAATATCTTGCTCCGAAGTCATGTTAAAATCTTGCGAAAAATTTTTCTTCACCAACCTTCGAACTTAGAAATTCCAAAATATCATCATAAATATCTTCGATATTTCTGAGGATATTTTCATAAATATTCTTGTCCGAAATTATCTACCTCTTCGTGTCTTCTGTATTCCATTATATTGGAAACTTCAGTAAAATCTAAGTATAAATTATGAATGAATTGTGGAGAAGTGTTGGGAATTGAAGCATGAGTTAGTATAATATAATGGCGCTTGGCCAACGTGATTATATTACAGTAAGTCATGCTGAGTTTCTAATGGGACATGATGATTCACAGATTATAACATCATCATGTGCCATGTTACACGACTCTTACATTCCACTAAATCTCTAAACAAAATCAAGAACATATTTTCTTGATAATTCCATCTTTTCCAGTGACTTCTGATAATTTGGCAAATATTTTGGAAATATGAATTGAAATATAAAAGTTGAGAATTTTGGGAAATAATGGAACGAAAGAGGTTCATTTATAGTGGGAGTATCAGACGTTGAGGTCGAAATAGATTATCGCATTTAATTAAAGAGATCCTAATTTCCTTAAATTCTGAAGAATCAAATCTTATTACAAAGATTTTCTTTAAATCCCTTGAATTCCGGAATTCAACCAAGACAACGTCAAAAGTCAAGACACACCTTATTTTCTAAATTCAACAGTGACTATGTCAAAAGTTAAGACGAAACTTTACTTCTTCAATTCACTCTTTTGTGATAAATTCGCTCGTACTCTTCAAGTAATCGAATTTTCTTACCTATATTATGAAATGGTGATAAAATTTTATTTTATCAACTCATATGTGTCATGAAAACATACTTATTGTCATCCATGACCATCCCACTCAAATTTCGGGACGAAATTTTTTTAACGGGTAGGTACTGTGACGACCCGGAAATTTCTGACCAAATTTAAACTTAATCTTTATATGGTTTCGATACGATAAGCAAAGTCTGTAATGTTGAGTCTCGAAAATTTTGAACTGTTTCATATACATATTTACCCTTCGACTGCTCTCGACGATTCACGAACCATTAATTGTAAATATATATATATATATATATATATATATATATATATATATATATATATATATATATATATATATATATATATATATATATATATATATATATATATATATATATATATATATATAAAATAAATATAAGTGTATATATAATATTTTGAATAAATAAAGATACACATTAACTGTAAAATAATTAACAAAATAATTAAGGAATATTAAAATAAATATGCATAAATATATATATGATAGTAATCTATATATGTATATATGATTCTTATTAATGATTATTATTATATAGTAATATATAACATATATGAAAATTTCCTAATATAATAAATAGTCATATTACCTAATTTATAATAATGTGATATCAGTATATTAAAGTTGTTATATTATCATTACTTTTAATATCAATACTTGTATTATTATTATTACTATATTAACAAAAATATAGATATAAAATTTGATATATATAAATATTATTATCAACATTAATATAATTATTATTTTTGTATTTACTTATTATTATTATTTCTGTTATTAATATTAAAATTATTATTTCGATTATTATTATTATTATTATTATTACTTATAATATTAATAATATTATTATTAATTATACATGTATTAGTTAATAGTACTAATTATTTATAATATAAAGATAAATAAATATGTCGTATCTGTTAAAACTCTCCATCAGATTGTGAAGTTTTCTGTTTACCTGTGTTAATATGTCGACACCTTTTTAATATAAAACGATTAATTGAATCACGTTTTCTTATTCTTAATATTATTATATTATGATATATTTATTACTTTAATATCATAAGTTTTATCCGTGAACTTCAAGTGTATGTGTTATCTTTGACTTTCAATATCTAAAAGCATATATATGCATATGTGCATAGACCCAGGAAAATATCACATATATGTATTTTTTTTCAACCAACAACTTATTTGATCAACCGAGACCATCACCTTCTTCACCTCCCCAACCATCATCTTCATTATCTCTTGCTATGTATATACATGTTTATAGCTTCAATCAATCACACCCGGTTGCAAACTAGAGTTTGTTTCGGTTCAAGAACCAAATTACCAACACCATTAACGTTCACTATACTTCCACCTATATATACACATGAGTACTATATATCTATTTCTGTTTTCGACAACCATTGCAACTATGATACACCACCTCCTAACACCATCTTCAACGCCACCATAAACCCACCAAAATGTTAAACCCATCGATACACTTACCATCATATTCGGTCACCACCAAGACAACCACCCTAAACCCGAACACAACCACTTGCACGTTTATGTTTTCGAGACTTAACCCTCATACAAACCTGCAACTTTACGTATATGCTACTCGTCTCTTGGTCGCTGTTATCTCTTCTTGTTTCGAACGAAGATCACATAAACAACCATCAAAGACACCACGTATGTATCACTATACACTGCTACAGCTCGACTGCCATTGCTGCTTCCTGTTTTGTAATCGAACGAGAGCACCAAAAGCCATTAACTATTACTGCTATAGTATTACTTGATGCTGCTACACTGGTCTTCTATTACAACATACAGTGCCCAAACAATCACCATTCTCCTTCACGTAACCTACAAATTTGGTACTATTGTTGCTCGTATCTACAGCTGTTATTTCGTATTCCTGTTTCAATCACCTCAACCGTCACTAAACCTAACTCAATTAAGCCACCGTCGCTGCTGTTGCTTTTGTTATTTATCTTCTTCTTTTTGGTTCTGCTGCCATTCATTTATGTTGCAGTCTAAAAACTATGCAAATGATAACAATGACAAGCTGTAAGTATCCATTTCCATTTATAAAGAAAGGAGATTAAAAGTGATGGAACACTACGATTATTTTTCTGTATTATTCTTATTGCCTTTAACAAAAGTATATCATACTTTAATAATAACAAAGGGTGACATTGGATACCATTTTGACTCTAGACTTCGTTTTCTGATAAAAACCGAACCACTTATTGGTTCATGGATCACATTTAAAAGAGACTAAGTTGTTATTCCCCTGTTGGGCCGAGGTAATCTTGGGTCTATTGGGCCGAGCTACATAAAAACTTGTGGTCTAAAATGGTAACAAGAGGAGATTAATTATCACAATAATGACGGGTTATGACTATAAGAATGAGGATGATGATTGTGAGGTTTGGGTTCGATTAAGGAGATTATATGATATACGAATATTATGATGATATAGATATGATGAAGGGTCAATAAGATGATAATTTATGATTATGATTATGATCGAGTAATGAAAATGATTATGATCATGAATTTATGATTTAGCTAATGATCATGATGAAGTAAATGAAACATAATGAATTGTGATAATGGTTAGGGATCGTATGATGTTATGATGAGGTTGATAGAGATCCTATAATGACAAGTATATGATCATGAAAACGATAATAATATTATTCGATAATAATTTTGACGTTGATGATGGGAGACGGTGACCGAGAGTGAATATGAATATAAATATGAATATGAGTATGAGAATGTATACGAGTATGAATATGATATTATACATAATCGATGATTAATGATGAAGATTATGATGATGAAGAGATCATGATGATAAGTTTTAAGATTATTATGATAATACAAGACTTAATGAATAAAGATGATGTTAAAACAAAGAAAATGATAAACGGTTTCGTTATATGTCAATTGATATAATGAGTGGGTTAGTTCAAGAAGTGACATGGCAGCTCATTAGTTTGGTGGTGTGTTTAATAAGCGAGAGGTCGCGGGTTCGAGCCCGGGCAAAGGCACATATCTCTTTTTAGGAACTCACTTTTTAAGGTAGTCTTCTTCTATTAATTATTATTATTATTAATTATTATTATTATTATTGTTATTATTGTTAATTATTATTATTATTATTATTATTATTATTATTATTAATTATTAAGTATTATAATCAAAACTATTATTTTCATTATCATTATTATTATTATATGTATTATTAGTATTAATATCATTATTGTTATCATTATAAGTAAAAACATTGTTATTATAGATATGATAGTTATTATTATTACTATTATTATTATTATCATTTTTATTGTTAAAAATATTAAAATTATTAGTTGTATTAAAATTTACATTTAAAAAAAAAAGATTACCTTTATTATTTAAAACTATCATTGTTATTAATAGAATCTTTAATATATAAAAATGAATATAGGAAACATATATGTTATTAATATAAAAATAATATAACTGATAAATATATATATAAATTTATTCAGTTACAATTACATGTGATAATATATATATATATATATATATATATATATATATATATATATATATATATATATATATATATATATATATATATATATATATATATATGATATAGGTTCGTGAATCCGAGGCCAACCCTGCATTGTTAAATATCGTTATATGTATTTTACTACAAAATACATTAGGTGAGTTTCATTTGCTCCCTTTTTAATTGCTTTTGCAATATATATTTTTGGGCTGAGAATACATGCGCTGCTTTTATAAATGTTTACGAAATAGACACAAGTACTTAAAAATATATTCTACGTTGAGTTGTACCACTGGCATACTTCCCTGTAGCTTGGTAACTATTATTTACATGTGGTATTGTAAACGCGAATCCTGTTGATAGATCTATCGGGCCTGACAACCCCAACCGGACTGGACGACCAGTATTCAACGGTTGCACAGTACTTCGTTTCGGTGACTACACTTGGTACGGTGTAGTGAGATTTCATAATAAAGGGAATATGCGACGTGATTAAATGTTAAGTATGGCTACCAAGTGCTCAACCACTTAGAATGCATTATATACACTTGCGGGTGTATTATGTTTATGATGACGAAAATCTTGTGGTCTATTAATATATTGAAATGATTATCATGATAAACCTATGAACTCACCAACCTTTTGGTTGACACTTTTAAGCATGTTTATTCTCAGGTACGAATTAAGTCTTCCGCTGTGCATTTGCTCATTTTAAGGACATTACTTGGAGTCGATCATCGCAATGGGACCAAATGTTGATGACTTCGTCCAGGTGGATAAGGACGGGTCGTTACATTATGATTAGAACAATTGATAAAGTAATCGGTCCACATCTAGGCACGATCCATTATAAACATACACAATATATATATACTTTCCTTGAGGAATCATGATGTTACTAATGATGAGGTGTGACGAACTGTAGGTCAATTACAAAACAAACAAAACTCAAAACGATATTGAATCGATTGAATGAATTGGTCGGTTTAAACTGCATCAATATGGGCCGTTATGTTTAAGCCTGTTGGACCGTGAATCTTCCTTTAGTTATTGGGCCGATATCAAGCCTCTGATGGGCTATAAATGATGATGAAAAATTATGATAACGAGTAATATAATGAAAATGCCGAATGATAAGTGATTAAGATAAAGGATGATGATGTTATATGAGGATGGTAATATGGGTTATATGATTTTAATCTGGTAATGAGACAGAAAAACTGAATAGAGTGGATGGTTAAGGGTATTGTCGGGGAGCGTGAGGTCGTGGATTCGAGTCCCGCCATGGGTGGTTTCTTTCTTTTTACTGCTAATAAGGTATTAATTGATATTTTAATTATTATTATTATCAGTATTATTATTATTATTATCATTATTATCATTTTTATTATTAAAATTATTTTTATTCTTTTTATTATCAATATTACTATTAATATTATTTTTATCATTACAATAAATATTAGTTATATAAAAATATATTTAAATCATATAACCTAACTATATTAATATTTTTATAATAAATATTAATTATTTATCTAAGGTAAATAAAATAAATATAGTTAATTAAGTTATTAATGAAATCTATAATTTATTAAGATAACATTTATATCACTAATAATATATAACTTTGTTCGATTACAATTATATGTGTTAATATATATATACATGATATAGGTTCGTGAATCCGAGGCCAACCTTATACGTGTTCAATGATGTTATATGTATTTTTACTACAAAATACAGTATGGTGAGTATATAGTCCCTTTTAAACTCTAAATATTTTGGGATGAGAATACATGCATTTTATGATTTACGTTATGGACACAAGTGATCAAAAATAAATTCTGTGTTGAGTTGTACCATGGCATATTTCTTTATACTTGGTAGCTAATATTTACATGAGGAATGTAAACGCGAATCCTGTTGATAGATCTATCGGGCCTGACAACCCCAACCGGGCTGGACGACCAGTTTTCAACGGTTGCACAGTACTTCATTTCTGTATACTACACTTGGTACGGTGTAGCGATTATTTAAGAATATGCTGCGATGATTTAATTGTTAAGTATGGTTACCAAGTACTCAACTACTTTTACATACACTTGCGAGTGTATTATGTTTAAATATATGAAATCTTGTGGTCCATAGTTATAACGCTGCTAGCATCAAACCTATATCTCACCAACTTTATGTTGACATTTTAAAGCATGTTATTCTCAGGTACGAATTAAGTCTTTCGCTGTGCATTTGCTCATGTTAAGGACATTACTTGGAGTCGATCATCGTAATGGGACCAAATGTTGATGACTTCGTCTAGGAGGATTAGGACGGGTTGTTACAGGTGGTATCAGAGCGTTGGTCCTAGCGAATCAGGTCTTGCATTAGTGTGTCTAACTGATAGTTGTTAGGATGCATTAGCAAGTCTGGACTTCGACCTTAGCTGCATATTATAAGTATTGTTTACCATTCCTAGTGGAAAATTACTTGCTTATCATTCCTAAGTCTAGACACGATTTCCTGCATTTATTTGATAGATAGTGTACAGATAAATTCATATCTTAGCGTATCTGTTACTGTAGACTTTATCTGACACGTTTCCTTAAATCCCTTCGTAATCTACGGGATCTTCTGTACTATGTATAGGTATTCTATATAATTAGAATATCATCCGATATCAGAAAATCATTTTATATCGAAAAATCCTTTATTCAATCATACGCAATGGAACTCACAACTAGCTTAAGTCCCTCGAATTCCAATATGGAGTCCCACTCCAGCCCCAGAAGCAGCGTCACCAGAATGAATCAATCAATCAGCCATCCCCAATTCATCTGATGGGTTCGTAGTCGACTTAACCAATGGAGACAAGAAGAAGGCGATCCTTTCCACCCACCAACCTGCACCCTCGGCGAAGAACCTGAAACACTTACCGGCGAACCTATCCAAAACACCATTTTCAGCCTCATTTCCAGAGTAGCTCGACACAATTATATTCTATCCACAATTCTAAATCTTATTCATCCGCTCGTTCTGACCGACAATCATCCCGGAATAATAGAAGAAGTCAACGAACTTCGTGCTCGAGTAATCAATTCGGAGAATATGGTGCAAAATTTACCAGCTTCAGCAACATCACCGGCACCAACAGTACCATCAATAACAACACCAGTACCACCAACAACCCAAGTGTCAACATCACATGCCTTAACATCTTATTCTGTACCTCGAGTATAATCATCGTTCTACGTATCGTTCTATCTACTTTATCTTCGTCCTACATATCGTTCTACATCGATTATCTTCGCTCGATATGGCGATTATGTAATTTCTAAAAGTTTTAGAGATTATGTAATCTAGTATTAACGATAAATCAAATGAGTTTAATATCTTATTGACTCATTAAATCCATAATTACATCTGAGGAAAATATATATGTATATATATTTTCATGAAGATTGTGATTAAAAAAAATTCTTTTGTACAAACTGTTAATGGTGAAAATATTTTAACGGGTAGGTAATACCCGAGGAATATTTAGATTTCACATTAATCAGTTACACGGTACATTCTTCGACTCTGATTCAACAGTCAGTCACTATCCTACTTGTATCCATAGATATACGTATCCGTTCACCACAGAACCCATTTTCGTTCAATTTCATATTTGGATTTTGATCTATCAAAATCCAACAAGTGGCATAATGAAGAAAACATTGGACAAAGTAAAATTTGTTAGAAACAAACGAACTAACTAATTGAAATATTGTTAAGAATCCACGCTAACTGTTCCTAGCTAACTGTTCCTAGCTAACTGTTCCTAGCTAACTGGTTACATTTTATTTATCGCAATTTAATTATCGCAATTTACATTCTCGCAATTTTATTTATCGTCATTTAATTTCTGTATTTATTTTACGCACTTTAAATAACGGAACATGTATACAAGGTTTCGACCTATCATATCGACCCATCTATATATATATTTCGGAACAACCATAGACACTCTATATGTGAATGTTGGAGTTGGCTATACAAGGTTGAGGTTGATTCCAAAATATATATATATGGTTTGAGTTGTGATCAATACTGAGACCGGTACACGGGTCACGATACGTATTAATTAATTCGAATATTATATATTAAATTATATATGAATATATTGGACTATTGGACTGCTAACTTTGGACAATTAAAATGAATTAAAATATTGATTATAACATATGAAACTAAACAATTCTTCAAGTTTGCCACTTGATTTCATCTTAAACCTCATTGTATCTCGACGATTACAATCAGCGTTCAAATCTATCATGATTCTTAAAAACAATTCAATCGAGAGGATAAACCAACCGCACTCCATCTACGGAAGAAAAGATTGATGCATATAGTTATGCACCTGAAAAACCCTCGGAAACTGAGTAAACGTTTGACACGTATCTATTCTAGTTCCTTTGAAATTGTTATTGCCGAAGATCGTTTTGCAATCCCTTTCCAAAGTAGCTAATTTTGTCACAGCTCCAGCAAGTCAACTCTGACTTTTCATCCAAAACAACTTTATTATAACCGCGATATATATGCGTACTCTTTATTGTTACTGGGGAACCTTTTATATTCCACAATATTACCATCAGCGATTAATCATTCTAAAAACACAATTCTCCTGAAACTACCTCGGTTTGATAACCGATGACCCAGATCAGTTAACTTTGAAAATGCTGACGAAGCAGCATGTTGTAGATGATCTTAATGGCCAAAAGTTTGATGATAAAGAAAGGAGTGTTAGGAACGCTCGATAGAAAATTTAGTACCGAAAAGCGGATTATGCGAAACTATGAAGAAAGCCGTGGACAAATCATAAAGAATAAGTTTTCCTTCAAAGAATCCAAATGATTATGTGCCTGCTGAAATCGTTAGCAAACATCTTATTTCTCATTCTAAACCTTCACAGACAAATCTTCTTCTTCATCCATTGATATTAGAAATTCTAAGATATTCTCGTATGTTCTATTATAAATATCCTCCATATTTCTGGCGATATTTTCACAACTATTCTTATCTGAGATCATTTATCTCTCCGTAATATCTACAACATAAAAGAAACTATGTTAGTTTCTAAATTCTGAAAAATTCAAATTTAAAATATGAATGTTTTGAAGTAGTGTTGGGAACTGAAGCATGAATTAGTATAATATAATGACACTTGATCAACGTCATTATATTACAGTAAGTCATGTTGAGTTTCTAATGGAATGTGATGATTCACAGTACCATCATCATGTGCCATGTTACACGGCTCTTACATTCTATATAAACTCTAAAAATATCAAGAAAATATTTCTTGATGATTCGGTCTTTTCCAGTATATTCTGGTAATTTGTCAAATCAAAATCGTCCCATTACCATTTCCTTCTTAGAGCATTAGCTATATTCATTCTGAATTTCATACCTACAAATTCCGGACCATTACTCGCTTGACTCGAAGTCGGGAGGAGAAAATTAAAGCATGAAGCTCCGAAAATAATGAAGAATATAAAGCTCGATAATAACCCCAAAACTACAAACCGTGTATATCGATTCAGATAGCAATATAGAGACACGGGAGAACTAGAAACACTATAAACACAAGAATATAATAGAAGTAAATAGATTCTTTTGGTGGTAGATGAAAAAGAAGAATGACAGATTGAAAATTAAGAGTATATCAAGGATCAGAATGGAATGGAGCATATTGGCGAATGTCGTAAGGTAGGAATTAAGGAGAAAGAGTAGAAGATGTGAGTTGTGGAAAATAAGGAAACGAAGGGGTGGATTTATAGTGAAATATCCGACAGAGCAATCAAAACAGATTATTGCATATAATCAAAGAAGATCTTGATTTCCCTAATCACTAAAGAACCAAATCTTATTACGTAAGATTTTCTTTAAATCCCTTAAATCCCGGAAATCAGTCATAACTACGTCATCGGTTAAAACGAGTATATTTTTACTCATCTCACTCTTTTGCGATAGCTTCATTCATATCCTTCGTGAAATCGAATCGTTTTATCTACATTACTCAATGATGATAAAACTCCATTATCACCTCATATCCGTCATGAAAACATTCTTATTGTTATCCATGACGACCTCTATCAAATTCCGGGGACGAAATTTCTTTAACGGGTAGGTACTGTAATGACCGGAAATTTCCGACCAAATTTAAACCTTGATCTTTATATATTTTCGACACGATAAGTAAAATCTGTAATGTTAAGTCTAGAAAGTTTGAAATCTACATTCGGATAATCAGTTACTCTTTGACCAATACCGAGGATTCACGAACAATTACTTGTAAATAAATATGTATATAAAAATATGGATACATATAAATGTATGTAATTTTATTAAATTAGCTGATGACGATTTGTTACAAGATTATAGTAAGTTACTAGAGTTTGCTCCATACTCTAATAGTATAATATATATACTTACATTCATGCATATGCATATGCATTCTTATCTTTGTTAATTAATCTATATCACTAATTGAAGAATTAAATTACGTTTTCTTTTATTTGCTCCTGACCACCATCTATCCTATATATATATATTATACATATACATAAAGATGAAAAACAAAAGAAACCCACCTTTATGATTATTTAAAAATATCAAGTAAAAATATAAAAACAGATATTACACGAATAATCTACACGAATAATCTGTTAAGATGTCACCATCTTTTGTGTCAAGTCTATTTTTTTCTCCGTGATTTATGGTCGATCAGCTAGCTAGAAGATAAAATGGATAAAGAAGGTGTCGGTCCCAGGTTTGATATTAAATGAACGTCTTCTAGCTCGATTAAACTATCTATCTACCTGTTTTCTTCCTCACATTATGATTTTGTCTCAAACCCATTAAACCATCATCTTCGACGAACCATTTTATGGTTACTTCTTCGTTGTCTGGTTACAATCAAACACAAGTACAATCCCTTAACCTATTTCATCACCTTTCGAGAATCACCATTGAAAACCCATTTAAAACACCACCAAACGTACTGCATATATAAATATATATATATGTATTTCTTTCTTCTTTCTTCCCTTCTCCACCGTGATAACTGTAGTGACCCGAACTTTTCCATGTTTATATATATTAATTGAGATTGATATTTACATGATTAAATGTTTCCAACATGTTAAGCAATCAAACTTGTTAAGACTTGATTAATTGAAATAGGTTTCATATAGATAATTGACCACCCAAGTTGACCGGTGATTCACGAACGTTAAAACTTGTAAAAACTATATGATGACATATATATGGTTATATATATATAGTTAACATGATATTATGATAAGTAAACATATCATTAATTATATTAACAATGAACTACATATGTAAAAACAAGACTACTAACTTAATGATTTTGAAACGAGACATATATGTAACGTTTATCGTTGTAACGACATCTAATGTATATATATCATATTAAGAGATATTCGTACATCATAATATCATGATAATATAATAATTTAAAATCTCTTTTGATATTATAAACATTGGGTTAACAATATTTAACAAGATCGTTAACCTAAAGGTTTCAAAACAACATTTACATGTAACGACTAACGATGACTTAACGACTCAGTTAAAATGTATATACATGTAGTGTTTTAATATGTATTCATACACTTTTGAAAGACTTCAAGACACTTATCAAAATACTTCTACTTAACAAAAATGCTTACAATTACATCCTCGTTCAGTTTCATCAACAATTCTACTCGTATGCACCCGTATTCGTACTCGTACAATACACAGCTTTTAGATGTATGTACTATTGGTATATACACTCCAATGATCAGCTCTTAGCAGCCCATGTGAGTCACCTAACACATGTGGGAACCATCATTTGGAAACTAGCATGAAATATCTCATAAAATTACAAAAATATGAGTAATCATTCATGACTTATTTACATGAAAACAAAATAACATATCCTTTATATCTAATCCATACACCAACGACCAAAAACACCTACAAACACTTTCATTCTTCAATTTTCTTCATCTAATTAATCTCTCTCAAGTTCTATCTTCAAGTTCTAAGTGTTCTTCATAAATTCCAAAAGTTCTAGTTTCATAAAATCAAGAATACTTTCAAGTTTGCTAGCTCACTTCCAATCTTGTAAGGTGATCATCCAACCTCAAGAAATCTTGTTTCTTACAGTAGGTTGTCATTCTAATACAAGGTAATAATCATATTCAAACTTTGGTTCAATTTCTATAACTATAACAATCTTATTTCAAGTGATGATCTTACTTGAACTTGTTTTCGTGTCATGATTCTGCTTCAAGAACTTCGAGCCATCCAAGGATCCATTGAAGCTAGATCCATTTTTCTCTTTTCCAGTAGGTTTATCCAAGGAACTTAAGGTAGTAATGATGTTCATAACATCATTCGATTCATACATATAAAGCTATCTTATTCGAAGGTTTAAACTTGTAATCACTATAACATAGTTTAGTTAATTCTAAAATTGTTCGCAAACAAAAGTTAATCCTTCTAACTTGACTTTTAAAATCAACTAAACACATGTTCTATATCTATATGATATGCTAACTTAATGATTTAAAACCTGGAAACACGAAAAACACCGTAAAACCGGATTTACGCCGTCGTAGTAACACCGCGGGCTGTTTTGGGTTAGTTAATTAAAAACTATGATAAACTTTGATTTAAAAGTTGTTATTCTGAAAAAATGATTTTTATTATGAACATGAAACTATATCCAAAAATTATGGTTAAACTCAAAGTGGAAGTATGTTTTCTAAAATGGTCATCTAGACGTCGTTCTTTCGACTGAAATGACTACCTTTACAAAAATGACTTGTAACTTATTTTTCCGACTAGAAACCTATACTTTTTTTGTTTAGATTTATAAAATAGAGTTCAATATGAAACCATAGCAATTTGATTCACTCAAAACGGATTTAAAATGAAGAAGTTATGGGTAAAACAAGATTGGATAATTTTTCTCATTTTAGCTACGTGAAAATTGGTAACAAATCTATTCCAACCATAACTTAATCAACTTGTATTATATATTATGTAATCTTGAGATACCATAGACACGTATACAATGTTTCGACCTATCATGTCGACACATCTATATATATTTCGGAACAACCATAGACACTCTATATGTGAATGTTGGAGTTAGCTATACAGGGTTGAGGTTGATTCCAAAATATATATAGTTTGAGTTGTGATCAATACTGAGATACGTATACACTGGGTCGTGGATTGATTCAAGATAATATTTATCGATTTATTTCTGTACATCTAACTGTGGACAACTAGTTGTAGGTTACTAACGAGGACAGCTGACTTAATAAACTTAAAACATCAAAATATATTAAAAGTGTTGTAAATATATTTTGAACATACTTTGATATATATGTATATATTGTTATAGGTTCGTGAATCAACCAGTGGCCAAGTCTTACTTCCCGACGAAGTAAAAATCTGTGAAGGTGAGTTATAGTCCCACTTTTAAAATCTAATATTTTTGGAATGGGAATACATGCAGGTTTTATAAATGATTTACAAAATAGACACAAGTACGTGAAACTACATTCTATGGTTGAATTATCGAAATCGAATATGCCCCTTTTTATTAAGTCTGGTAATCTAAGAATTAGGGAACAGACACCCTAATTGACGCGAATCCTAAAGATAGATCTATTGGGCCTAACAAACCCCATCCAAAGTACCGGATGCTTTAGTACTTCGAAATTTATATCATATCCGAAGGGTGTCCCGGAATGATGGGGATATTCTTTTATATGCATCTTGTCATTGTTGGTTACCAGGTGTTCACCATATGAATGATTTTTATCTCTATGTATGGGATGTGTATTGAAATATGAAATCTTGTGGTCTATTATTATGATTTGATATATATAGGTTAAACCTATAACTCACCAACATTTTTGTTGACGTTTTAAGCATGTTTATTCTCAGGTGATTATTAAGAGCTTCCGCTGTCGCATACTTAAATAAGGACGAGATTTGGAGTCCATGCTTGTATGATATTGTGTAAAAACTGCATTCAAGAAACTTATTTTGTTGTAACATATTTGTATTGTAAACCATTATGTAATGGTCGTGTGTAAACAGGATATTTTAGATTATCATTATTTGATAATCTACGTAAAGCTTTTTAAACCTTTATTGATGAAATAAAGGTTATGGTTTGTTTTAAAATGAATGCAGTCTTTGAAAAACATCTCATATAGAGGTCAAAACCTCGCAACGAAATCAATTAATATGGAACGTTTTTAATCAATAAGAACGGGACATTTCAGTTGGTATCCGAGCGTTGGTCTTAGAGAACCAGAATTTTACATTAGTGTGTCTTATCGAGTTTATTAGGATGCATTAGTGAGTCTGGACTTCGACCGTGTTTACTTGAAAAATGATTGCTTAACAAATTTTGTTGGAAACTATATATTTTTAACATGTGAATATTATGTGATATATTAATCTCTTAACGCGTTTGATATTATGTGATAGATGTCTACCTCTAGAACAAGTCCCATTGACTCACCTAATAATAATGAAGAGTCAAATGTAAATTGGAATGATTCGTGGACTGATTCACAAGTTCCCGAAGAGGAACCGGAAGAAGAGTCGGAACCGGAAGAAGAATCGGAACCGGAAGAAGAATCGGAACCGGATGAAGAAATAGAACCGGTGGGGGAAATAATAAAACGGTTAAGTAAAAGAAAATCCTCAACCAACCGACCAAGGTTAATTATGGTCAATGGCGTTTCCGCCAAGGAAGCAAAATATTGGGAGGATTACCAATTCTCCGATGAATCGGATTCCGACGAGAATTCCGATGATGTTATAGAAATTACCCCAACTGAATTTAAAAAGGCAAAAGAAAATAATAAGGGAAAGGGCATAAAAATAGAGAAATCTAATTCCAACCCCGATGAACTTTATATGTATCGTCAACCCCCGAAGTCCTTAAGTTGTAACAATGACCCGGGAACCTCTAAACCACCAGGTTTTTCTAAACCAATGTGGATCACGACGGCTCGTATTAGGGGAACATCATATATCCCTAGAAACTTGGCAAAACGAACCAAAACCGAAGAAGAAGAAACAAGCGAGTCGGAATAAGATAGTTGTATTCGTGTGGTGTAATATATGTAATATAGTGTGCTTATGCTTTATGATATATGTAAAAATTGCTTGTATTAATAAGTATTTTTTTTATGAATCTAACTCTTGTCTATTTTACAGTATAAAAACACAAAATGGATAGACAACCCAATATTTTAAGAGACCTACCCGGAGACATGATTGATGAAATCTTGTCTAGAGTCGGTCAGAATTCTTCGGCACAACTATTTAAGGCGAGATCAGTTTTTAAGACATTCGAAGAACGTTCCAAGAATGCCTTGGTTTATAAAAGGCTTTCGTTCGAAAGATGGGGGATATCACATTGGGAAATCCATAAGTTACGATGTGTTTACTTTGACGCATATATTGCGGGGAAGCCAAATGCTATTTTACGCAATGGGTTAAGAAATTATTTTGACTCAATATATCCGAATATTGGACTTCGTGATTTAGAAAAAGTGGCTAACATGCAACATAAAGAAGCATGTTATGCTTACGGATTAGTAATGTTCGCTTCTCACCAAAGTGAGAACAAGAACATCGGGCTACAACTATTAAACAAAACGTTCCCACAAGTGACGGAGTCGGTAATTGGGGTAAGAAATGAGGTTTTTAGATTGTTACGGGACTGTTGGACATTACGTAACCCTCGTCCCTTTGACGACGTTACAACACGCTGTCTTATCAACGGCCATAACGGTTATGTTCCACAAGACCAAGGATGGGAAGTAATCCTAGTAAAACCAGAATGCATGACTTGTTTCTGGACGTATGAATTACGTGTCTTTATTGCCTTTGCTGAACGACTTGTGTACTAGCTAGAATTATCTTCACAACCATCTTGTATCAAATTTATTGTGTGCTATATTTCATGCTATATGTAAAATAAGCGGTATTGTAAGTTTGTAAAATATTGTATAAAAGTTTGAACGCGAAATATTATTATAATCAGTTTTTCATATAGAATTGTAGTAGTTGAATTGTATATTAGCTACTAAGTATGAACTTAACGGGTAGGTACTACCCGAATTTAAACTTATAAAACGCTAATATGAAGAAAAAGCTTTTATAAATGAGTTCATATTATGCTACGAAATACTATTAACTACTCTTAATATTCTGTATGATTAACTTGTTCCATTTAACTATTTTGAAGGAAATGGCACCGACTACTCGACACACCGTGAATATGAATGAAGAGGAATTCCTTACTTTTCTAGCTTCAAACATAGCCGCAGTACAGGCTGCACTACATACCAACAATAACCTTGGATCTAGCAGTACAGGAAATCGTGTAGGATGCACCTACAAAGAATTCACTGCCTGCAAACCTTTGGAATTTGATGGAACCGAAGGACCGATCGGATTGAAACGGTGGACCGAGAAGGTTGAATCGGTGTTTGCCATAAGTAAGTGTACTGAAGAGGACAAAGTGAAGTACGCTACGCATACCTTCACAGGTTCTGCGTTAACATGGTGGAATACCTATCTAGAGCAAGTGGGACAAGATGATGCGTACGCACTACCGTGGTCAGCATTCAAGCACTTGATGAACGAGAAGTACCGTCCCAGAACCGAGGTCAATAAGCTCAAGACAGAACTTAGAGGGTTACGAACCCAAGGATTTGATATTACCACGTACGAAAGACGATTCACAGAATTGTGCCTATTGTGCCCGGGAGCATTCGAAGATGAGGAAGAGAAGATCGACGCGTTTGTGAAAGGATTACCGGAAAGAATCCAAGAAGATATAAGTTCACACGAGCCCGCCTCCATACAACAGGCATGTAGAATGGCTCACAAACTAGTGAACCAGATTGAAGAAAGAATTAAAGAACAGACTGCTGAAGAGGCCAATGTGAAGCAAGTCAAAAGAAAGTGGGAGGAAAACGGTGATAAGAATCACCAATACAACAACAACAGCAATTATAACAATAATCGCAACAACTATCCTAACAATCGCAACATCAATCGCAACTACAACAAACGGCCCAACAACAACAACAACAACAACAACAACAACAACAACCATAACAATCATCTTAACAACAATAATAACCGCAACAACAACAACAACAATCAGAAGCAGCTATGCCAAAGGTGTGAAAAGTATCACTCGGGGTTCTGCACCAAATTTTGCAACAAGTGTAAAAGAAATGGTCATAGCGCGGCGAAGTGTGATGTCTACAGACCAGGGGTTAACAGAACGAAAGGAACAAATGGTGTCGGAACGAGTAATGGCGGAGCAAGTAGTGTCGGAGCAAGTTATGCCAATGTAGTTTGTTATAAATGTGGAAAATCGGGCCACATTATTAGAAATTGCCCGAACCAGGAGAACACGAATGGACAAGGCCGCGGAAGAGTTTTCAATATTAATGCGGCAGAGGCACAGGAAGACCCGGAGCTTGTTACGGGTACGTTTCTTATTGACAATAAATCTGCTTACGTTTTATTTGATTCGGGTGCGGATAGAAGCTATATGAGTAGAGATTTTTGTGCTAAATTAAGTTGTCCATTGACGCCTTTGGATAGTAAATTTTTACTCGAATTAGCAAATGGTAAATTAATTTCAACAGATAATATATGTCGGAATCGAGAAATTAAACTGGTTAGCGAAACATTTAAGATTGATTTGATACCAGTAGAGTTAGGGAGTTTTGATGTGATAATCGGTATGGACTGGTTGAAAGAAGTGAAAGCAGAGATCGTTTGTTACAAAAATGCAATTCGCATTATACGAGAAAAAGGAAAACCCTTAATGGTGTACGGAGAAAAGGGCAACACGAAGCTACATCTTATTAGTAATTTGAAGGCACAAAAACTAATAAGAAAAAGTTGCTATGCTGTTCTAGCACACGTCGAGAAAGTACAAACTGAAGAAAAGAGCATCAATGATGTTCCCATTGCAAAAGAATTTCCCGATGTATTTCTGAAAGAATTACCGGGATTACCCCCACATCGATCTGTTGAATTTCAAATAGATCTTGTACCAAGAGCTGCACCAATAGCTCGTGCTCCTTACAGACTCGCACCCAGCGAGATGAAAGAACTGCAAAGCCAATTACAAGAACTTTTAGAGCGTGGTTTCATTCGACCAAGCACATCACCGTGGGGAGCTCCTGTTTTGTTTGTCAAGAAGAAAGATGGTACATTCAGGTTGTGTATCGACTACCGAGAGTTGAACAAACTTACCATCAAGAACCGCTACCCACTACCGAGAATCGACGACTTATTTGATCAACTACAAGGCTCGTCTATTTATTCAAAGATTGACTTACGTTCCGGGTATCATCAAATGCGGGTGAAAGAAGATGATATTCCAAAGACTGCTTTCAGAACACGTTACGGTCATTACGAGTTTATGGTCATGCCGTTTGGTTTAACTAATGCACCAGCTGTGTTCATGGACCTTATGAACCGAGTGTGTGGACCATACCTTGACAATTTTGTCATTGTTTTCATTGATGACATACTTATTTACTCAAAGAATGACCAAGAACACGGTGAACATTTGAGAAAGGTGTTAGAAGTATTGAGGAAGGAAGAATTGTACGCTAAGTTTTCAAAGTGTGCATTTTGGTTGGAAGAAGTTCAATTCCTCGGTCACATAGTGAACAAAGAAGGTATTAAGGTGGATCCGGCAAAGATAGAAACTGTTGAAAAGTGGGAAACTGATAATGCTAAAAACGAACATATATTTCATAGCATTATTCCTCAAGAAAGACAAGCTTTTAGTTGCAATTGTTCTATTTACAAGTGATATTCGTTTAAATAATAAAAGGTGAAGACAAAAGACATATTCGACGAATTGAAGACGCAAACGACCAAAAAGCTCAAAAGAACAAAAGACAATCAAAGAGGTTCCAATTATTGATAAGAAACGTCTCGAAATCACAAGAGTACAAGATTCAAAACGCAAAGTACAAAATATAAAATTGTACGCAAGGACGTTCGAAAATCCGGAACCGGGACCAGAGTCAACTCTTAACGCTCGACGCAACGGACTAAAAATTACAAGTTAACTATGTATATAAATATAATATAATATATAATTAATTATATTAATTATATATATATTATATATATATTATAAACCGTCGGTAAACAAAGAGCCAAACTCCTCTGAGCTGTAAAAGTAACCTCCGCGACTCGCGGAGTTTGAAGGCAAAATTCACCGCGAGTCGCGGAGCCCCAAAAATCGAAATTCCCTATAAAGCCAACCGAATTCTGATCACAATTCATATCTTTTTCTTCTCTTATCATACGTAAAATTTATATATATATATATAATTTATATTTTAATTTTAATTCTAATAATAAGGGTATGTTAGCGAATGTTGTAAGGGTGTAAGTCGAAATTCTGTCCGTGTAACGCTACGCTATTTTTAATCATTGTAAGTTATGTTCAACCTTTTTATATTAATGTCTCGTAGCTAAGTTATTATTATGCTTATTTAAAACGAAGTAATCATGATGTTGGGCTAATTACTAAAATTGGGTAATTGGGCTTTGTACCATAATTGGGGTTTGGACAAAAGAACGACACTTGTGGAAATTAGACTATGGGCTAATAATGGGCTTTATATTTGTTTAACTAAATGATAGTTTGTTAATGTTAATATAAAAATTTACAATTGGGCGTCCCTATAAATTACCATATACACTCAATCGGACACGATGGGCGGGGTATTTATATGTACGAATAATCGTTCATTTAACCGGACACGGGAATGGATTAATAGCCACTAGAATAATTAAAACAGGGGTGAAATTACATTCAAGGGTAATTGGTGTAATTGTTAACAAAGTAGTAAAACCTTGGTTTACACGCAGTCGATAACCTGGTGTATTCATTAAACAAAGTATTAAAACCTTGTTACAATTCGAATCCCTAATTAATTGGAATATTTAACTTCGGGTATAAGAATAATTTGATGAGGACACTCGCACTTTATATTTATGACTGATGGACTGTTATGGACAAAAACCAGACGGACATATTAAATAATCCAGGACAAAGGACAATTAACCCATGGGCATAAAACTAAAATCAACACGTCAAACATCATGATTACGGAAGTTTAAATAAGCATAATTCTTTTATTTCATATTTAATTTCCTTTATTTTATATTTAATTGCACTTCTAATTATCGCATTTTTATTTATTGTTATTTAATCGCACTTTTAATTATCGTACTTTTTAATTATCGCAATTTTATTTTATCGCACTTTTATTATTCGCAATTTCATTATCGTTATTTACTTTACGCTTTAATTTAAGTCTTGTATTTATTTTATATTTTACATTAGGTTTTAACTGCGACTAAAGTCTTAAAATCGACAAACCGGTCATTAAACGGTAAAAACCCCCCTTTATAATAATAATATTACTTATATATATGTTTGTATTTTTATAAAAGTAAACTAATATAGCGTTACGCTTTGTTTAAAGATTTCCCTGTGGAACGAACCGGACTTACTAAAAACTACACTACTGTACGATTAGGTACACTGCCTATAAGTGTTGTAGCAAGGTTTAAGTATATCCATTCTATAAATAAATAAATATCTTGTGTAAAATTGTATCATATTTAATAGTTTTTCCTAGTAAAATATAAGCTATTTCGTATACACCTCGCATAACATCAAGTATTTTTGGCGCCGCTGCCGGGGACACTCTTAAACGCCGGAAGCGCAACGCTAATATAAAAAAAAGATTTTTTTAGTTAACTTTTATTAAAATTCGTTTTTATAAAAATACGTTTTAAAAATTCGAAAATATAAAAAGAAAAACAAAAATTTATATATTTTTAAGAGTTTGTTAAAAGTTTTATAAGTTTCTTTATCTTTATTTTAGTTTATAATAATATAAATTTTATTAAATATCTTTTATATATAGAAAAAAAAACAGAAAACAGAAAATAAAAAAAAAATAAATAAAGAAAAAACGCGTCGAATATTTAAACCTGTCAGCTGAATTCTGGAACCCCGCGACTCGCGGGGTTTGATGCTTTAATTGCCGCGACTCGCGGAGCTTCTCTGACAGGCGACAAAAAACCCTAAACCAGCATTAATTACGGGTATTAATTAATTATTATTATTATTTAACCCTAATAATTATTATTATTATTATTATTAGTTTTATTTTAAGATTTACTTTTTATTTAATTTGTTTTATTTAGTATTAATTAGTTTTATTAAATTGTAAAATTAATAGTTTTATTAAATAAATAATATAAAAATAATATTTTTATAAAAATTGTACTTTTTACAACTTTTTGTATATTTTTATATTTTGTCCCTTTTTAATCGTTGTAGCATAACTTTTGTATTTTTAGCTCATATTTAATTTTAAACTTAGTTTTTGCTATAGTTATTTTTACTCCTAGATTTTTAGGCTTTGCCGTAGAATTTTTAAGTGCTTTTTCTTTAGACTAAGATTTAGGTGCTTTAAAATTTTGCGACGCCTTTTTAAGTTTTAGTTTCTTTTTAAGTTATTTCCATTTGGGATTTAGTTTTTCCTGTAAGCTTTAATATTTTTAGACTTTTACTATGTATCAATTATCATTCCAATTAGTAATTTCAATTTGCGATTATAATTTTAAGTTAGTTGTAGTAATAAGATTAGGTTAGTTAAGTATTTTTAAGTTTTTATAAGTTTCTTTTATTTTTCCGTCACCTTTTATTTTTCAACCATTTTTTTTTCTTTTTCGACCTTTTGCGACGAACTCTTTTTCTCTCTTATTTCTCGCTATTCTAGTTTTAGGACATAGATTTTTATTCTACTTCTTATCTAAATTTTCTTAAAATTACGAAAATTTATTTTAAGTGGTTAAATTAATAGACATCAAAATTTTCTGGTTCGTAGTAATAGTTGGATTTGTACGTGGACCGGGTTATTGGAGCCAAACAGTCCTCAATTATATTGAGACCAAACGAATCCTGCCCCTCTGCTGCATCTTTTGGCTATTCGAAACGTGGGCAAAATCAGAAAAGTCTATTGATTGGATAACTTATTATAATTTTTCTTTCCTTTTAAAAACTAATAGGATATTCAGTGAATGCACCGAGCAAGACGTTCACCACCTTTTGTACGTTCACCACCTGTAACTAGATCAAGACATTTAGCAAATATAACCGCCGTTGATTTTTCTTTAGAATCGTCATCCAGTCGACCAAGTACTTCAGTTCAAATTTCCGATAATCCATTTTTTGAACCCGACCTCACAATTGAGAATCCGGAAAATATTCAGGAACGGTTCCTAGATCCTGAACCATTAAACTTTCCTCCGGAGCCACCAATCATTCAAACAGAGATTGTTGAGGAACGAACCATTAAATCAGAATCATCTAGTGATACCGATTCAACAAATTCAATTATTGAGAATCTGGAACCTTTAAGTATGGAAGACCGAATGAGAGCTAAACGCACTGGCCAAGGTCACGCAATTACTCATCCAGACATTAATGCGCCAGATTATGAAATCAAAGGACAAATTTTACACATGGTGACTAATCAATGCCAATTTAGTGGTGCGCCGAAGGAAGATCCAAATGAACATCTACGTACCTTTAATAGGATCTGCACACTATTTAAAATCCGAGAAGTGGAGGATGAACAGATATATCTCATGTTATTTCCTTGGACTTTAAAGGGAGAAGCCAAAGATTGGTTGGAATCGTTACCTGAAGGGGCGATTGATACATGGGATGTTTTAGTTGACAAATTTCTTAAACAATTCTTTCCTACATCTAAAGCCGTAAGACTTCAAGCAGAAATTGTTACGTTCACACAGAAACCAAATGAAACTCTATATGAGGCGTGGACAAGATATGGAAAATTGTTAAGAGGATGTCCGCAACATGGTTTAGACACCTGTCAAATAGTACAAATATTCTACCAAGGATGCGACATCACTACAAGAAAAGACATAGATATAGCAGCTGGTGGTTCTATTATGAAGAAAACCGAAACTGATGCTTACAAAATTATTGATAACACTGCTTCCCACTCACATGAGTGGCACCAAGAAAAAGACATCATTAGATCATCTAAAGCAGCTAGAGCCGATTCTAGCCATGACTTAGATTCCATTTCCGCAAAGATAGATGCTGTGGAGAGACGAATGGAAAAGATGACTAAAGATATTCACTCAATACGAATTAGTTGTGAGCAGTGTGGAGGACCACATTTGACAAAAGATTGTCTCAGTATTGAATTAACAATGGAACAAAGAGAGAATATTTCATACATAAACCAAAGGCCTGGAAATAATTATCAGAATAATTATCAACCGCCAAGACCGATTTACAATCAAAACCAGAATTATAACCGAAATATTCCATACAACAACCAACAAGGTCCTAGCAATCAACAAGTATCCAATAATACTTACAATCAGCAAAGACCTAATTTTCAAAACAAACCACCACAACAAACCGATGATAAAAAGCCGAATTTAGAAGATATGATGACGAAGCTAGTTGAAACTCAAACGCAGTTTTTCACATCTCAAAAACAAACAAATGAACAAAATGCTCAAGCATTTAGAAATCAACAAGCTTCTATTCAAAATCTGGAACAAGAAGTAAGTAACCTAGCAAGGTTAATAGGTGAAAGAAAACCGGGAAGTTTACCGAGCGATACAAATGCTAACCCCCGAAATGAAACAGCTAAAGCCATTACCACAAGAAGTGGTACAACACTTAAACCACCAGAAATACCTGTAACTTCTGATGAAACTATTCCTACTCCACAAGAACCACAACCTGATCAAGATAAGGAAAAAGAACCGGTAGTTGAAAAGGTTAATGAAAATAACACAGTTAAGGATAAACCTTATGTTAAACCATACCAACCACCACTTCCTTACCCGAGTAAAATGAAGAAAGAGAAACTTGAAGCCGAGCAATCCAAATTCTTGGATATGTTTAAACAGATAAATGTAAATCTTCCTTTCATTGATGTGATTTCAGGAATGCCAAGATATGCTAAATTCTTGAAAGATCTAATCTCAAATAGAAAGAAAATGGAAGAACTCTCGGCTGTTACTATGAATGCTAATTGTTCAGCAGTGCTGTTGAATAAGATACCAGAAAAACTATCTGATCCAGGAAGTTTCACAATTCCATGTTTTCTGGGTAGTCTTAGTTCAATAGAAGCATTGGCAGACTTAGGTGCTAGTATAAATCTAATGCCGTATTCACTATACACTAAACTAGACCTTGGAGAATTAAAACCAACAAGAATAAGCATACAACTAGCCGATAGATCAATAAAATATCCTAGAGGGATAATGGAGAACATGCTAGTTAAAGTTGGTACTTTAGTATTTCCAGTAGATTTTGTTGTTTTGGACATGGAAGAAGATTCTCAAGTTCCTCTCATATTAGGAAGACCACTCTTAAACACGGCTAAAGCAATGATAGACGTGTTCGGTAAGAAACTGACCCTAAGTATAGAGGATGAGAGTGTTACCTTTTCAGTTGATAGAGCAATGCAACAACCACAATCTGCAGATGATACATGTTATTATATTCAAACTATAGATGCACATGCAGAATTATTAGAAGAATTTCCAGAATTACAAGGAACAGGAGAATGTTCTTTAGGAGAAGGTAATGAACCAATTGATGAAGCTGAAATGTTAGCTACACTTATAGCTAATGGATATGAACCAACAATAGAAGAAATTCAAATGCTAAAAGAAGAAGACAGATATCGATATAAATCATCGATAGAAGAACCTCCGAAATTAGAGTTAAAGCCACTTCCAAACCATTTGGAATACGCTTATTTACATGGTGAATCTGAATTACCTGTAATAATATCGTCTTCTCTTACTGAAAATGAGAAATCACAACTCATTTCTGTGTTGAAAGCTCATAAACCAGCCATTGCATGGAAGATTCATGATATTAAAGGAATAAGTCCTTCGTATTGCACACATAAAATCCTTATGGAAGAAGGTCATAAAACGTATGTGCAACGCCAACGAAGACTAAATCCTAATATGCAAGATGTAGTTAAGAAAGAGATTATTAAACTGCTAGATGCAGGTTTGATATATCCAATTTCTGATAGTCCATGGGTAAGCCCAGTTCAATGCGTACCTAAGAAGGGTGGCATGACTGTCATTACAAATGAGAAAAATGAGCTTATTCCTACTAGGACTGTAACAGGATGGCGTGTATGTATTGATTATAGAAAATTAAATGACGCCGCCAGAAAAGATCACTTTCCCTTACCTTTCATAGATCAAATGTTGGAAAGATTAGCCGGAAATAGTTACTATTGTTTTCTAGATGGATTTTCCGGATATTTTCAAATTCCAATAGCACCCGAAGATCAAGAGAAAACCACATTCACGTGCCCTTATGGTACTTTTGCTTACAAAAGAATGCCATTTGGACTTTGTAACGCCCCTGCAACCTTATAAAGGTGTATGATGGCGATTTTTCACGACATGATAGAAGAATGCATGGAAGTATTCATGGATGACTTTTCAGTCTTCGGTGATACATTTAAATCATGTCTAGTTAATCTGGAACGAATGCTAATTAGATGCGAAAAATCAAATATAGTACTTAATTGGGAGAAATGCCATTTCATGGTTAAAGAAGGCATCGTTCTTGGACATAAAATTTCAAAAGAAGGAATTGAAGTGGATAGAGCTAAAGTAGATGTAATTGCTAAACTTCCACATCCCACAAATGTTAGAGGAGTTAGGAGTTTTCTAGGGCATGCCGGTTTTTACCGACGTTTCATAAAAGATTTTTCTAAAATTGCCACCCCTATGAATAAACTCCTAGAAAAGGATGCGCCATTCATCTTTTCAGATGAGTGTATCAAATCTTTTAATATTCTTAAAGAAAAACTCACTAATGCACCGATCATGATAACACCAAATTGGAATCTACCATTTGAACTAATGTGCGATGCAAGTGATTTTGCAATGGGAGCCGTTTTAGGACAAAGGATTGAAAAACGATTTCAACCTATATATTATGCTAGTAAGACATTACAAGGAGCACAAACAAACTATACAACTACTGAAAAAGAACTCCTTGCTATTGTCTTTGCTTTTGACAAATTTCGATCATATCTCGTTCTAGCAAAAACGGTGGTCTATACCGACCATTCTGCTCTTAGATACCTATTTTCAAAACAAGATGCTAAACCTAGATTAATCCTTTGGATCTTACTCTTACAAGAGTTTGATATTGAAATCCGAGATAAAAGAGGAGCAGAAAATCTCGCCGCTGATCATCTTTCTCGTCTTGAAAATCCTGAGTTAGAAGTTCTAAATGAATCGGCCATACAAGACAACTTTCCTGATGAATATCTATTGAAGATAGATTATAATGAAATCCCATGGTTTGCAGACTATGCAAACTACTTAGTTTGTGGATTCCTTGAAAAAGGATTATCGTACCAAAGACGAAAGAAATTCTTCAGTGATATAAAACACTATTTCTGGGAAGATCCACATCTGTTTAAAAGTTGTCCCGATGGAATAATACGCCGATGTGTATTTGGAGATGAAGCTAGTAAAATTTTAAACCATTGTCACACAGGACCAACAGGAGGGCATTATGGGCCTCAACTAACAGCAAGAAAAGTTTATGAAGCTGGATTCTATTGGCCTACAATTTACAAAGACGCACACCTTCTTTGCAAATCCTGTGATGCTTGTCAAAGGGCCGGAAAAATAAGTCAACGTGATGAAATGCCACAAAATGTCATCCAAGTATGTGAAGTATTTGACATTTGGGGTATTGACTTTATGGGTCCATTTCCAAAATCTCATAATAATCTATATATACTCGTAGCCATTGATTATGTATCTAAATGGGCGGAAGCACAAGCTCTCCCAACTAACGATGCACGAGTTGTAGTCAACTTTTTAAAACGTCTTTTTGCAAGGTTTGGAACACCGAAAGCTTTAATAAGTGATCGGGGTACTCATTTCTGTAATAATCAACTTGAGAAAGTTCTTAAAAGATATGGAGTAACTCATAAAATCTCCACCGCATATCATCCACAAACAAGTGGACAAGTTGAAAATACCAACCGAGCTTTAAAACGTATTCTAGAGAAAACCGTAGGATCAAATCCGAAGGAATGGTCCATTAAATTGGAGGATGCACTCTGGGCTTTTAGAACAGCCTACAAAACTCCAATTGGAACCACACCTTTTAGACTTGTTTATGGAAAAGCATGTCATCTTCCAGTAGAAATTGAACACAAAGCATTTTGGGCTTTGAAAACATGTAATCTTGATTTACATGAAGCCGGACGTCTACGATTAAGTCAACTAAACGAATTAGAAGAATTAAGACATGAAGCATACGAAAATTCGTTAATCTATAAAGAAAGAACGAAGAAATGGCATGATAAAAGAATCAGAAGTTCAAAAGAATTTAAAGAAGGAGACAGAGTTCTTTTTTTCAATTCACGATTCAAGCTATTTCCTGGAAAATTGAAATCAAGATGGTCTGGACCATTCATAGTCAAAAGAGTTTTCCCATATGGAACGATAGAATTGATAAATTCAAATGGGATTGAATTTAAAGTTAATGGTCACAGAGTTAAACATTACATACATGGTCCGATGGAAGTCGACAACGAAGTTAATCACAATTTCGACACCACAGCTAACTAAGTGTGGGGAGAATCAAGTCTTTAAAGGATAATATGTATTTCTGTTAGAGTTAGATTGTCTGTTTTCATGTAGTTCTCGAAAATGGAACCCGAATGGTCTTTCCCTAGCAGACCCTAAAGAACTAGTCTTCTCCCCCCATTCTGAATTTTTATTTTTTTAGGTTTTTACGAAATGAAGACTGCCTGTGAACTAAACCATGGTCTAATGCTACACGCTTTGATCACTAAACGTAATAATGACATACTCCCGAGTGAAATAGTATCAGTAATCAGAGAAAGAATGGACGGAGTTAGAAAAGAATCCAGATGCGAAGATAATAAGTTACAATTTGGTAAAGGAAAATCAAAATCCGCAGCGAAAAGAAGAGCATGACACCTAGAAAGATGTCACAAATGCGGAAAATGGTCACATGGAGGTAAATGTTCAAATAATCAAACCTATTCAAATACCGAATTTGTTACTTTATGCAGAGACGGACCGTTCATATGTTTAGAAGAAAAGATACTGAATGCTCGAGGTTACGCCTATGTAGCCATGGAAAACCAATTAAACCGACTATCTTATGAATGGGATAGATCATATAACTAAGAAATCTAATTCACAGGTATGTCTGTACAGTTTTTATTTTTATTTTTATTTTTAACCTTTTGATAATAAACGCTAATTTGTTCGCTAAAAAGTATTAAATTGGTATTAAATAAAATTAGGTTTGGCGACCGAAATTATTGATATCATTCAAAAATTTATTACATCACTGCGAAATTTAACGTTTATTCTTAAGGTATAAATATCTTTAATCAATCAAACCAAAATATTTCAAAAATTCGTCATGGGTTAAATTAGGTCTTGGAACCGAAATTACTTTACCGAAAAGAGGGGCGCATATTTTTGATAATATTTGATTGATTAAAGTGGGATAAAAAGACAAAAAGATTTTTAATTTTATTTTTACAATGTTTTTAAAATTAATATTTAAATCTTAAATTAATATTGTAAACTTTGTAAAAACAATATATTTAAAATTGTAAATATTTAAAAAAAAAATTAATATAAGTTTGGTGTGAATTTATAATATGAATTTTTAAATTAAATTTGGTGTGAACTTTTAATTTTTAAAATATAAATTTTTAATTTTATGCATTTCAAATTTTAAGTTTGGTGTGAATTTTTAATATTAATTTTGAATTTTATATTTAAGTTGTGTGAATTTAAAAACAAAAATTTACTTTATCTCATTAAGTTAAGAATATGATTTTTAAAATTCGTCGTAAGTTGAAGACTAGGTCTTTGAACCGAAATTGCTTTACCCGAGGGAGGGACGAGAACTTTTATTATCATTATTTTTAATCTTATTGATTTAAAGTATGCCAAAAACATTAAAAAAACCCAAAAATCTTAGCTTTTAAAACAATCGCTACAAAAAGACAAATTTTAAAATTTTGTCGAGAGACGGACTAGGACATCGATCCGAAACGACCTCGTCCTAAATAACAAGGGAAACAAAATTTTAAAATTAATTACTTAATTGTTTTAATAAGTTAATGATTATAAAAAAAAAAAAAAAATTACCAAACTCCGCGAGTCGCGGAGTTTGGAGGGTTAATCCCCGCGACTCGCGGAGAGACCGGATTACAGAAAAAAAATAAGAGCTGCAACAGCTCAGTTTCACACTCCACAAACTCAAAAACAGCTGCGAAATACTGCCGAAAAACCACCCAAAAACACCCCAAAAATCCCAATTTTTAACCGTTAATCACCAAATCTTTTGCTAAAATCATGTTGAGAAGGATGCTATCTAAGAATTACTCAAGAAAAACGGTAAATTTCTACACCTAAACACCATTTAATCCGAAATTTGATGTTCTTGAGCTATTTTTTCCCCAAATTGATTTTGATGCTTTTTAGTGTAATTAGACTTAAATTGTTTATGTATTATGCTTGTATAACCTAGATTGATTCTGTTTAAAATGATTAGAAGCCTTAAACTTCAAATTTTGAATAATCTAGGGTTTGTGTTCTTGAGCAAATTTGGGGCTTTTTGATATAAACAGGTTATGGCCGATTTTTGTCATGAATTGTTGCTAAATTGAGTAGTGTAACATGTCTAGGTAGTTAAATGATCCAAACTTTGAGCCTAAACATGATTTTGAGAATTAAAGTGGACTTTTTCAAGTCTAAAATTCATGAACTTGATTTTTGAAAGATAATGCCATTTGAGACTTGTTTAATTGCTAGTAATGATTATTTTGACATGTTATTTGAGTTGAATGCTTATGAACTTGGCAAACATTTTCGTATATGCTTATTTGAAAAAGTGTAGATTTGATGAAAATATGAAAATGAGCTCAAGTTTGATATAAATTGATAATGTCATTGTAATTATTTTGATTGATGATTTTGCTGACACTAATGCATATTTGAATGCACAAAAATTGTGTTTGATGTGTTTTGCAGAATGAAAGGGATGAATCTTCATCCCAAGCCCGCAATGCTCCTGCTGAGAATTTGGAACAACAGGAGGTGGATAACTACTACAAGCAGGATATACCTCATCCAGTCATGACCTTTTCCGATATGCACTTGGAAGAGTTGCACCCGAACCTGAGATTTGACAGACTTTGGATAGATTATCCAAAATATCAAAGGGGTTTGCATACTCTTCATTCTAAGGTTGTTGAGGTACCAAGGGTCATAGAATGGGGACCCTTAGAAGCTGTAGAATTGGCCGGGCCAATTAGGGAATTACTTGTACAGAGGTATGGTAATTCTTCTTTTAATGACTGGATATGTTTATTCACCATACGTAGACCTGTATATAAAGTATGGTGTGAAGAATTGTTATGTAGTATAGAGTTGAATGATCAGGTAGCTAGTTTAACCGATCATTCTTTTATTAGATTTTTGTTAGGCGGTTCGATGCGCCACATGTCTTTACTGGACATGGCTCAGGCTTTACGTATATATACGCCTGAGGAGTTAGCGTCTGCCGATTGTAGAGGATTGATACTAAACGGTAGAAAGATAGATGAAAATTTTGATACACACGGTGTGTGGAGTCAAATGACAAGCCATCACCGTTTCAAAGGGGGAAATTACTCTTATTTGGATATAGATAGAGCCGAATTAAGAGTGATACATAGGTTTTTAGCTAATTCGATTACACAAAGGGGTAAGAACAAAGAAAAAGTAAATGAACAGGATTTGTTTTACCATATGTGTATTCGAGACCCACAAAGCGCTGTAAGTATACCATATTGTGTGGGTTATTATTTATCAGCTATGGTTCGGGGGATGCGACCACATAGCATAATAGGAGGTGGTATTTTTATTACTTTGATTGGTGAATATCTCGGTGTGGATGTAAGTCGGGGGGGATTATTACTAGAAGAGCCGGAACCCCGCGATACTATAGGTTTAAATGTATACCATGGTGCGAAAGTTTTGAAGAGGCGACATAACGCCGCAGTACGATACCATGGTAGACATCCACAGGTGGAGAGAAACCAGCAGCAAGGTAATGTAGGAGGGGGGAATTAGATGCAAGAAATGCATAGGTTTATAGCTTCTCAGGAATACGAAAATGCTAGACAGAGAGCATTTGAAGATTGGCAAGTTCATCAGAACCAGATCATAGCTCATTGCCAACATATAGGTAGAAACTATATTCCTACATCGAAACCCATCTTCCCTCCTTGGTCTATAGAGATGCAGCCACCATATCCTACGTATGACCCTGCCGAAGCATTCTATAGCACTTATGGTTATGCCTGGAACCCCTATTGGTACCAATATCATCCTTAGTTTACTTATTATTTTTTTTTATTTTGTAATTTGTAATTATTGATACGTTTAATACTTTTGTTAATATTGTAATCATTTTTATAATTGTCTAACTTTTATTCTTAGATTTTAATAATTTTTGAATGTGGGGTAATATACCAAACTTCAAAAATATGTATATATGTTTGCAGTTTATCTTATGTACACAACAGGGTAAAACAACGCATTTTCAAAGACTAGCATTAAGTTCAGCAAAAGCAACTAATTTTGACGACAAGATGCAAAATATATGTGAAATAACAACAAGACGGAATGAACAAATGATGTGCACCATTTATCATTCAGCAAACAAACGCCAATATATTTGGAAACTTTGGTAAAAATTTAATCATTTTCACACAAATCACCCTCAATAATTTAAATTGTTACTGATTTCTTGCAAATGAGGGCATTGCAAGATCTTAAGTGTGGGAAGGGGTTAAATTCTTTCGGATTTTAAAATTTTTATCTTAAACACTTGGTTACCATTAAAAATACTAGTAAAGTAGTAGTTGTATTAGAATCTAGTGCTCTCTGATAATAAAGAACAGCCCTAGTCTTATATACTGACTACCCAATTCTAGTAAAATTTTTCAAAATTTTTAATTAAATGAATTCAAAATCATGTTTATACATATTTATGAACGATAAAACTAGGTTTTAACACCGAAATTATTGTTACCTCGGAAAGGACATAAATTGAGAAACAAACTAAAATGTTAAAATTCATTTAAAATGGAATAGAGGACGATAAAAAGGAAAATAAAGGCCAAGTGTGGGAAAATTTACCAAGTTATCTTAAACATATGTCACATATATCTGTAACAAATAACTGAAAATACTTTTGCTTTGGACTAAACTAAACTGTTTTACCCAATGAAAGAAAAGAAGAGATGGATCTACACGATGAATCAATTCCATCATTAAAAGGAAGTAAAGTCTTCCGAAAAAGAAACGCGCTTCTTGATTTAGGTCATGAAGTTGTCGTTCAGACCAGCTGTAGGTTGACGAAAAATCTAGAAAAGTCATCACTAAAATCAGCAGGAAATCCACGGACCTCAGCATTAAACAGGGTCGCCAAGTGGTCGGATTTATCCTAACCATGAGAAGGATTTATCTCGTACAATGTGGGGGGCACCATGCAAATTAGCTGGATAAGACTAATGAATCAGATCCCCAGAAAGGATAATCTCCTTAAAGATTAAAAATCAGCTTTTAAGACTGATATTACTCAATCCTAGAGATTGACCTTAAAGATTGAGAATTACAAACTCATGGAATTCGATGATATCTAAACTCGAGCTTAAACGAGAAAATATTTTGATCAAAATTACAAACCGATTTGTTTTCTGAAAACCCTATTTTCAATGCGTTCATTACCATTGAACGTAAAATCCTAGGAATTCACCTGGAATTCATTAGGTCACCTGAACTAAATCGGGTGTCAACCGTAAGAACGGTGGTTGCATAGTGGTCAAAGACAGGACCTTGTGCCAGACCGAAAAATTATAAGGGTGAGCTTTACTATTGCTCCTACCAAGGATAGTAATTGCGTCCGACACATTATAGACCATAATCAAAAGCATGTCACGGGACATTGCCTTAACAGTTGCTTGTTCAACGCTTTCCTTACAACCGGACGGTAGTTTACCGAAAGGTAATATACGGGACAAGTAAACTGGACGTGTTGCTTTCCAAATACAAGGTTAGCAAGTGGGTGACACAAAACCGCAAGTTTGAGCTAAAATTTTCAAATCTGAAACCCACCAAACCCACAAAAATATTTTGCAAACACCGGTAAAGGGTTATTCCGGAAAACTTATCTAGGGTAAAAACTAGATTTCAAAAGATCAAATGTTTTCATAAAGATAAAATTTCCTTAATGGATCTAAATTTTTATAGTCATGTGGGACTGTAAACCATATCGTTACTACCATTGTTTATACCACCGTATAGAAATCACTGATGTACAAAGTGTGAAGAATAAAGAAGTGATTCTTGTATTTCAAGACAATATTGCTTGAGGACAAGCAACGCTCAAGTGTGGGAATATTTGATAATGCTAAAAACGAACATATATTTTATAGCATTATTCCTCAAGAAAGACAAGCTTTTAGTTGCAATTGTTCTATTTACAAGTGATATTCGTTTAAATAATAAAAGGTGAAGACAAAAGACATATTCGACGAATTGAAGACGCAAACGACCAAAAAGCTCAAAAGAACAAAAGACAATCAAAGAGGTTCCAATTATTGATAAGAAACGTCTCGAAATCACAAGAGTACAAGATTCAAAACGCAAAGTACAAAATATAAAATTGTACGCAAGGACGTTCGAAAATCCGGAACCGGGACCAGAGTCAACTCTTAACGCTCGACGCAACGGACTAAAAATTACAAGTTAACTATGTATATAAATATAATATAATATATAATTAATTATATTAATTATATATATATTATATATATATTATAAACCGTCGGTAAACAAAGAGCCAAACTCCTCTGAGCTGTAAAAGTAACCTCCGCGACTCGCGGAGTTTGAAGGCAAAATTCACCGCGAGTCGCGGAGCCCCAAAAATCGAAATTCCCTATAAAGCCAACCGAATTCTGATCACAATTCATAACTTTTTCTTCTCTTATCATACGTAAAATTTATATATATATATATATTTTATATTTTAATTTTAATTCTAATAATAAGGGTATGTTAGCGAATGTTGTAAGGGTGTAAGTCGAAATTCTGTCCGTGTAACGCTACGCTATTTTTAATCATTGTAAGTTATGTTCAACCTTTTTATATTAATGTCTCGTAGCTAAGTTATTATTATGCTTATTTAAAACGAAGTAATCATGATGTTGGGCTAATTACTAAAATTGGGTAATTGGGCTTTGTACCATAATTGGGGTTTGGACAAAAGAACGACACTTGTGGAAATTAGACTATGGGCTAATAATGGGCTTTATATTTGTTTAACTAAATGATAGTTTGTTAATGTTAATATAAAAATTTACAATTGGGCGTCCCTATAAATTACCATATACACTCAATCGGACACGATGGGCGGGGTATTTATATGTACGAATAATCGTTCATTTAACCGAACACGGGAATGGATTAATAGCCACTAGAATAATTAAAACAGGGGTGAAATTACATTCAAGGGTAATTGGTGTAATTGTTAACAAAGTAGTAAAACCTTGGTTTACACGCAGTCGATAACCTGGTGTATTCATTAAACAAAGTATTAAAACCTTGTTACAATTCAAATCCCCAATTAGTTGGAATATTTAACTTCGGGTATAAGAATAATTTGATGAGGACACTCGCACTTTATATTTATGACTGATGGACTGTTATGGACAAAAACCAGACGGACATATTAAATAATCCAGGACAAAGGACAATTAACCCATGGGCATAAAACTAAAATCAACACGTCAAACATCATGATTACGGAAGTTTAAATAAGCATAATTCTTTTATTTCATATTTAATTTCCTTTATTTTATATTTAATTGCACTTCTAATTATCGCATTTTTATTTATTGTTATTTAATCGCACTTTTAATTATCGTACTTTTTAATTATCGCAATTTTATTTTATCGCACTTTTATTATTTGCAATTTCATTATCGTTATTTACTTTACGCTTTAATTTAAGTCTTGTATTTATTTTATATTTTACATTAGGTTTTAACTGCGACTAAAGTCTTAAAATCGACAAACCGGTCATTAAACGGTAAAAACCCCCCTTTATAATAATAATATTACTTATATATATGTTTGTATTTTTATAAAAGTAAACTAATATAGCGTTACGCTTTGTTTAAAGATTTCCCTGTGGAACGAACCGGACTTACTAAAAACTACACTACTGTACGATTAGGTACACTGCCTATAAGTGTTGTAGCAAGGTTTAAGTATATCCATTCTATAAATAAATAAATATCTTGTGTAAAATTGTATCGTATTTAATAGTTTTTCCTAGTAAAATATAAGCTATTTCGTATACACCTCGCATAACATCAGAAACCCCGAAAACTCCGAAACACATACGCCAGTTTTTAGGACTAGCTGGTTACTACAGAAGGTTCATCCAAGACTTTTCCAGAATAGCAAAACCCTTGACTGCATTAACGCATAAAGGGAAGAAATTTGAATGGAATGATGAACAAGAGAAAGAGTTTCAGTTATTGAAGAAAAAGCTAACTACGGCAACTATATTGTCATTGCCTGAAGGGAATGATGATTTTGTGATTTATTGTGATGCATCAAAGCAAGGTCTCGGTTGTGTATTAATGCAACGAACGAAGGTGATTGCTTATGCGTCTAGATAATTGAAGATTCACGAACAAAATTATACGACGCATGATTTGGAATTAGGCGCGGTTGTTTTTGCATTAAAGACTTGGAGGCACTACTTATATGGGGTCAAAAGTATTATATATACCGACCACAAAAGTCTTCAACACATATTTAATCAGAAACAACTGAATATGAGGTAGCGTAGGTGGATTGAATTATTGAATGATTACGACTTTGAGATTCGTTACCACCCGGGGAAGGCAAATGTGGTAGCCGATGCCTTGAGCAGGAAGGACAGAGAACCCATTCGAGTAAAATCTATGAATATAATGATTCATAATAACATTACTACTCAAATAAAGGAGGCGCAACAAGGAGTTTTAAAAGAGGGAAATTTAAAGGATGAAATACCCAAAGGATCGGAGAAGCATCTTAATATTCGGGAAGACGAAACCCGGTATAGGACTGAAAGGATTTGGGTACCAAAATTTGGAGATATGAGAGAAATGGTACTTAGAGAAGCTCATAAAACCAGATACTCAATACATCCTGGAACGGGGAAGATGTACAAGGATCTCAAGAAACATTTTTGGTGGCCGGGTATGAAACCCGATGTTGCTAAATACGTAGGAGAATGTTTGACGTGTTCTAAGGTCAAAGCTGAGCATCAGAAACCATCAGGTCTACTTCAACAACCCAAAATCCCGGAATGGAAATGGGAAAACATTACCATGGATTTCATCACTAAATTGCCAAGGACTGCAAGTGGTTATGATACTATTTGGGTAATAGTTGATCGTCTCACCAAGTCAGCACACTTCCTGCCAATAAGAGAAGATGACAAAATGGAGAAGTTAGCACGACTGTATTTGAAGGAAGTCGTCTCCAGACATGGAATACCAATCTCTATTATCTCTGATAGGGATGGCAGATTTATTTCAAGATTCTGGCAGACATTACAGCAAGCATTAGGAACTCGTCTAGACATGAGTACTGCCTATCATCCACAAACTGATGGGCAGAGCGAAAGGACGATACAAACGCTTGAAGACATGCTACGAGCATGTGTTATTGATTTCGGAAATAGTTGGGATCGACATCTACCGTTAGCAGAATTTTCCTACAACAACAGCTACCATTCAAGCATTGAGATGGCGCCGTTTGAAGCACTTTATGGTAGAAAGTGCAGGTCTCCAATTTGTTGGAGTGAAGTGGGGGATAGACAGATTACGGGTCCGGAGATTATACAAGAAACTACCGAGAAGATCATCCAAATTCAACAACGGTTGAAAACCGCCCAAAGTCGACAAAAGAGCTACGCTGACATTAAAAGAAAAGATATAGAATTTGAAATTGGAGAGATGGTCATGCTTAAATTTGCACCTTGGAAAGGCGTTGTTCGATTTGGTAAACGAGGGAAATTAAATCCAAGGTATATTGGACCATTCAAGATTATTGATCGTGTCGGACCAGTAGCTTACCGACTTGAGTTACCTCAACAACTCGCGGCTGTACATAACACTTTCCACGTCTCGAATTTGAAGAAATGTTTTGCTAAAGAAGATCTCACTATTCCGTTAGATGAAATCCAAATCAACGAAAAACTTCAATTCATCGAAGAACCCGTCGATATAATGGATCGTGAGGTTAAAAGACTTAAGCAAAACAAGATACCAATTGTTAAGGTTTGATGGAATGCTCGTAGAGGACCCGAGTTCACCTGGGAGCGTGAAGATCAGATGAAGAAGAAATACCCGCATCTATTTCCAGAAGATTCGTCAACACCTTCAACAGCTTAAAATTTCGGGACGAAATTTATTTAACGGGTAGGTACTGTAGTGACCCGAACTTTTCCATGTTTATATATATTAATTGAGATTGATATTTACATGATTAAATGTTTCCAACATGTTAAGCAATCAAACTTGTTAAGACTTGATTAATTGAAATAGGTTTCATATAGATAATTGACCACCCAAGTTGACCGGTGATTCACGAACGTTAAAACTTGTAAAAACTATATGATGACATATATATGGTTATATATATATAGTTAACATGATATTATGATAAGTAAACATATCATTAATTATATTAACAATGAACTACATATGTAAAAACAAGACTACTAACTTAATGATTTTGAAACGAGACATATATGTAACGTTTATCGTTGTAACGACATCTAATGTATATATATCATATTAAGAGATATTCGTACATCATAATATCATGATAATATAATAATTTAAAATCTCTTTTGATATTATAAACATTGGGTTAACAATATTTAACAAGATCGTTAACCTAAAGGTTTCAAAACAACATTTTCATGTAACGACTAACGATGACTTAACGACTCAGTTAAAATGTATATACATATAGTGTTTTAATATGTATTCATACACTTTTGAAAGACTTCAAGACACTTATCAAAATACTTCTACTTAACAAAAATGCTTACAATTACATCCTCGTTCAGTTTCATCAACAATTCTACTCGTATGCACCCGTATTCGTACTCGTACAATACACAGCTTTTAGATGTATGTACTATTGGTATATACACTCCAATGATCAGCTCTTAGCAGCCCATGTGAGTCACCTAACACATGTGGGAACCATCATTTGGCAACTAGCATGAAATATCTCATAAAATTACAAAAATATGAGTAATCATTCATGACTTATTTACATGAAAACAAAATAACATATCCTTTATATCTAATCCATACACCAACGACCAAAAACACCTACAAACACTTTCATTCTTCAATTTTCTTCATCTAATTGATCTCTCTCAAGTTCTATCTTCAAGTTCTAAGTGTTTTTCATAAATTCCAAAAGTTCTAGTTTCATAAAATCAAGAATACTTTCAAGTTTGCTAGCTCACTTCCAATCTTGTAAGGTGATCATCCAACCTCAAGAAATCTTTGTTTCTTACAGTAGGTTATCATTCTAATACAAGGTAATAATCATATTCAAACTTTGGTTCAATTTCTATAACTATAACAATCTTATTTCAAGTGATGATCTTACTTGAACTTGTTTTCGTGTCATGATTCTGCTTCAAGAACTTCGAGCCATCCAAGGATCCATTGAAGCTAGATCCATTTTTCCCTTTTCCAGTAGGTTTATCCAAGGAACTTAAGGTGGTAATGATGTTCATAACATCATTCGATTCATACATATAAAGCTATCTTATTCGAAGGTTTAAACTTGTAATCACTAGAACATAGTTTAGTTAATTCTAAACTTGTTCGCAAACAAAAGTTAATCCTTATAACTTGACTTTTAAAATCAACTAAACACATGTTCTATATCTATATGATATGCTAACTTAATGATTTAAAACCTGGAAACACGAAAAACACCGTAAAACCGGATTTACGCCGTCGTAGTAACACCGCGGGCTGTTTTGGGTTAGTTAATTAAAAACTATGATAAACTTTGATTTAAAAGTTGTTATTCTGAGAAAATGATTTTTATTATGAACATGAAACTATATCCAAAAATTATGGTTAAACTCAAAGTGGAAGTATGTTTTCTAAAATGGTCATCTAGACGTCGTTCTTTCGACTGAAATGACTACCTTTACAAAAACGACTTGTAACTTATTTTTCCGACTAGAAACCTATACTTTTTTTGTTTAGATTCATAAAATAGAGTTCAATATGAAACCATAGCAATTTGATTCACTCAAAACGGATTTAAAATGAAGAAGTTATGGGTAAAACAAGATTGGATAATTTTTCTCATTTTAGCTACGTGAAAATTGGTAACAAATCTATTCCAACCATAACTTAATCAACTTGTATTATATATTATGTAATCTTGAGATACCATAGACACGTATACAATGTTTCGACCTATCATGTCGACACATCTATATATATTTCGGAACAACCATAGACACTCTATATGTGAATGTTGGAGTTAGCTATACAGGGTTGAGGTTGATTCCAAAATATATATAGTTTGAGTTGTCATCAATACTGAGATACGTATACACTGGGTCGTGGATTGATTCAAGATAATATTTATCGATTTATTTCTGTACATCTAACTGTGGACAACTAGTTGTAGGTTACTAACGAGGACAGCTGACTTAATAAACTTAAAACATCAAAATATATTAAAAGTGTTGTAAATATATTTTGAACATACTTTGATATATATGTATATATTGTTATAGGTTCGTGAATCAACCAGTGGCCAAGTCTTACTTCCCGACGAAGTAAAAATCTGTGAAGGTGAGTTATAGTCCCACTTTTAAAATCTAATATTTTTGGGATGAGAATACATGCAGGTTTTATAAATGATTTACAAAATAGACACAAGTACGTGAAACTACATTCTATGGTTGAATTATCGAAATCGAATATGCCCCTTTTTATTAAGTCTGGTAATCTAAGAATTAGGGAACAGACACCCTAATTGACGCGAATCCTAAAGATAGATCTATCAGGCCCAACAAGCCCCATCCAAAGTACCGGATGCTTTAGTACTTCGAAAATTATATCATATCCGAAGGGTGTCCCGGAATGATGGGGATATTCTTATATATGCATCTTGTTAATGTCGGTTACCAGGTGTTCACCATATGAATGATTTTTATCTCTATGTATGGGATGTGGATTGAAATATGAAATCTTGTGGTCTATTATTATGATTTGATATCTATAGGTTAAACCTATAACTCACCAACATTTTTGTTGACGTTTTAAGCATGTTTATTCTCAGGTGATTATTAAGAGCTTCCGCTGTCGCATACTTAAATAAGGACGAGATTTGGAGTCCATGCTTGTATGAAATTGTGTAAAAACTGCATTCAAGAAACTTATTTTGTTGTAACATATTTGTATTGTAAACCATTATGTAATGGTCGTGTGTAAACAGGATATTTTAGATTATCATTATTTGATAATCTACGTAAAGCTTTTTAAACCTTTATTGATGAAATAAAGGTTATGGTTTGTTTTAAAATGAATGCAGTCTTTGAAAAACATCTCATATAGAGGTCAAAACCTCACAACGAAATCAATTAATATGGAACGTTTTTAATCAATAAGAACGGGACATTTCAATAACCCTACGAATCCTTTCTCTCATCTTCTCTCACCTTCACTTGTTAGTTGTTATTGCATCTTCTCGTTTCCTGTTTGAAGATAAAACACCACGAACCACCTTCATCATATTTACAATCATCTTCACAATCACATCCTCTTTCTCTTCTCTCTCTCTTCTACAAAATCAAGAACCATTCGCGTAATTTTGTTGCTGCTTCTGCGTGAAAACCTCAACACCTCGACTACATGTTATTACATGGCTGCTGTTATAATATTACTTCGATTTTTATTCTGATAAAGATATATATATGGTAATGAAATAAGGAATAACGTGTTGTTGTTTCTACACTCAGATGAAACCCTATACACTTATTTAAACAATTCTGGACTTGTAACAAGGTGGAGACATAAAGTGAAAGGGGTACTGCAGTAGGGTCGACATCCACCATTATACCCACCCACTCCTTCACTAGTGGGATTACAAAGACGATTTTTTTTATTATATACAATAAAGGGGCGGTTATGATTAGAACAATTGATAAAGTAATCGGTCCACATCTAGTCACGATCCATTATAAACATACACAATATATATATATATATATATATATATATATATATATATATATATATATATATATATATATATATATATATACTTTCCTTGAGGAATCATGATGTTACTAATGATGAGGAGAGACGAACTGTAGGTCAATTACAAAACAAACAAAACTCAAAACGATATTGAATCGATTGAATGAATTGGTTGGTTTAAATTGCATCAATATGGGCCGTTATGTTTAAGCCTATTGGACCGTGAATCTTCCTTTAGTTATTGGGCCGATATCAAGCCTCTGATGGGCTGTAAATGATGACGAAAAATTATGATAACGAGTAATATAATGAAAATGCCGAATGATAAGTGATTAAGATAAAGGATGACAATGTTATATGAGGATGGTAATATGGGTTATATGATTTTAATCTGGTAATGAGACAGAAAGACTAAATAGAGTGGATGGTTAAGGGTATTGTCGGGGAGCGTGAGGTCGTGGGTTCGAGTCCCGCCGTGGGTGGTTTCTTTCTTTTACTGCTAATAAGGTATTAATTGATATTTTAATTATTATTATTATCAGTATTATTATTATTATTATCATTATTATCATTTTTATTATTAAAATTATTTTTATTCTTTTTATTATCAATATTACTATTAATATTATTTTTATCATTACAATAAATATTAGTTATATAAAAATATATTTAAATCATATAACCTAACTATATTAATATTTTTATAATAAATATTAATTATTTATCTAAGGTAAATAAAATAAATATAGTTAATTAAGTTATTAATGAAATCTATAATTTATTAAGATAACATTTATATCACTAATAATATATATAAATTTGTTCGATTACAATTATATGTGTTAATATATATATACATGATATAGGTTCGTGAATCCGAGGCCAACCTTATACGTGTTCAATGATGTTATATGTATTTTTACTACAAAATACAGTATGGTGAGTATATAGTCCCTTTTAAACTCTAAATATTTTGGGATGAGAATACATGCATTTTATGATTTACGTTATGGACACAAGTGATCAAAAATAAATTCTATGTTGAGTTGTACCATGGCATATTTCTTTATACTTGGTAGCTAATATTTACTTGAGGAATGTAAACGCGGATCCTGTTGATAGATCTATCAGGCCTGACAACCCCAACCGGGCTGGACGACCAGTTTTCAACGGTTGCACAGTACTTCGTTTCTGTATACTACACTTGGTACGGTGTCGCGATTATTTAAGAATATGCTGCGATGATTTAAATGTTAAGTATGGTTACCAAGTGCTCAACTACTTTTACATACACTTGCGAGTGTATTATGTTTAAATATATGAAATCTTGTGGTCCATAGTTATAACGCTGCTAGCATCAAACCTATATCTCACCAACTTTATGTTGACGTTTTAAAGCATGTTATTCTCAGGTACGAATTAAGTCTTCCGCTGTGCATTTGCTCATGTTAAGGACATTACTTGGAGTCGATCATCGCAATGGGACTAAATGTTGATGACTTTGTCCAGGAGGATTAGGACGGGTTGTTACAACGTTTAAGGTCGGCATAACTCTTTTGGCGATCACGGGCCGTTTTGAGTCTCGCCTGAATTTGAAAAATCTTCTCAGTTGTTTCATGGACTATCTCAGGTCCGGTGATTTGCGTTTCGCCTACATCGGCCCAACAAATAATATATCGGCACTTGCAGCCATACAACGCTTCAAAAGGTGCTGCATTAATACTCGAGTGATAAATGTTGTTGTAAGAGAATTCGGCTAGCGGCAAATGCCTTTCCCAGGCCTTTCCAAAATCAATGACACATGCACACAACATGTCTTCTAAAGTCTGAATCATGCGCTCGCTTTTCCAGTCGGTCTGTGGATGATACGCGGTACTCATGTCGAGACGAGTTCCCAAGGCTTCTTGTAAAGAACGCCAAAATCTGGAAGCAAAACGGGGATCGCGATCTGAGATGATTGATAAAGGCACACCATGACGAGACACAACCTCTTTGATGTATAGTTGAGCAAGTCTCTCCATCGTATCCGTTTCCTTCATGGCTAAGAAGTGTACAGATATAGTAAGTCAGTCAACAATAACCCAGATGGTATCATATCCGCCCACCGTCTTTGGTAGCTTAGTAATGAAGTCCATTGTTATCCTTTCCCACTTTCATTGCGGGATTTCCAGTTGTTGAAGTAATCCAGAGGGCTTCTAATGTTCGGCCTTAACTTTCGAGCAAGTCAAACACTTACCAACATAAGTTGCAACGTCCTTCTTAAGATTCGGCCACCAGTACTGTTCCTTAAGATCGTGGTACATTTTGCCCGCTCCGGGATGAATCGAAAATCTCGACTTGTGGGCTTCATCTAATATAAGGTTCCGTAGATCTCCATAAAAAGGTACCCAAATCCTTCCGGCAAAATATCGAAGTCCAGTCTCCTTAACCTCGAATCGAGAGACGAGAATGTTCAAGTGTTCATGAGATATATTCTCCTCCTTGAGAGCCTCATCTTGGGCTACTCGAATCTGGCTATTGAGATTCGAATGAATGGTGATGTTCAGTGCCCGAACACGAAGAGGTGCAATCCTCTCCTTTCGGCTCAAAGCATCAGCTACAACTTTGGCCTTGCCAGGATGATAACGAAGTTCACAATCATAGTCGTTTAGCGTCTCGATCCATCTACGCTGTCTCATATTCAGTTGCTTCTGATCGAAGATGTGTTGGAGGCTTTTATGATCGGTGAAAATGGTGTGCTTAGTTCCATAAAGATAGTGTCTCCACAGCTTTAATGCAAAGACAACGGCTTCAAGCTCGAGATCTTGCGTAGTGTAGTTTCACTCGTGAATCTTCAGTTGTCGGGAGGCATAAGCGATAACCTTTGTTCGTTGCATCAGTACACAACCAAAACCACTCTTCGAAGCATCGCAATAAATGACGAAATCGTCACTGCATTCAGGAAGTGATAAGATAGGTGCGGTGGTTAACTTCTTTTTCAAGGTTTGAAATGCTGATTCTTGTTCGGGTTCCCAAATGAACTTCTTCCCTTTGTGAGTCAGCGCGGTCAAATGAAGCGCAATTAGAGATAAACCTTCAATAAATATTCGGTAGTAACCGGCGAGGCCTAGAAATTGGCGAATGTGAGTCGGAGTAGTGGGGGTTTCCCACTTCTTGATAGCTTCGATCTTTGCGGGATCAACTTTGATACCCTGGTCGCTCATAACATGACCCAGAAATTGGACTTCCTTCAACCAAAACTCACACTTGGAGAATTTTGCATAAAGTTGCTCTTGTCTCAAGAGTTCAAGCACTAATCGAAGATGTTTCTCATGTTCTTCTTCACTTTTGGAGTAGATGAGGATATCATCTATGAAGACAATAACGAACTTATCCAAGTATGGCTTGCAGACACGATTCATGAGATCCATGAACACGGCAGGTGCGTTGGTTAAACCGAATGGCATCACGAGAAACTCATAATGACCATAACGAGTTCTGAATGCAGTCTTCATCACATCGCTTTCTTTCACCCTCAATTGGTGATAACCGGATTGCAAATCGATCTTAGAGTAAACGCTCAATCCTTGTAGTTGATCAAAAAGATCGTCAATTAGGGGAAGAGGATACCAATTCTTAATCGTCAATTTGTTGAGTTCACGGTAGTCGATACACATGCGGAATGATCCGTCCTTCTTCTTCATAAATAAAACAGGCGCACCCCAAGGCGAGAAACTTGGTTGGATAAATCTACGGTCTAACAGCTCTTTTCGTTGGCTCTGCAACTCTTGCATCTCGGAGGGTGCGAGTCGATAAGGTGCGCGAGCTATAGGTGCAGCTCCTGGCACTAAATCGATCTGAAACTCCACTTCTCTCGGTGGTGGTAATCCAGGCAATTCTTCCAGAAAGACATCGGAAAATTTGTTCACAATCCGTACTTCATCCACGCTCTTCACTTCGGTTTCTAACGTTTTCACATGTGCCAAAACAGCAAGATGTCCTTTCTTCATGATCTTTTGTACTTTCATGCAACTAATGAGATTCAGTTTCGAGCTACATCTCTCTCTGTAAATAATCAGTGGCTCACCATCTCCGTGTGGTATACGAAGAGCTTTATCTCTACAGATAATGTCGGCCCTTATCTTGGTCAAACAGTCCATACCGACAATAACATCAAAGCTTCCCAATTTAATGGGTATCAAGTCAATCTCGAAATCTACACCAGCTATGTTGATAATAGCTCCTCGGCTAATTTGTTCAACTTTCTCAAGTTTTCCATTGGCTACCTCTACAAGCATACTCTCCTTTAAAGGAACTAATGACCAATTTATCTTATCGCAAAAGTGTCTACATACATAACTCCTATCGGCACCCGTATCAAACAGAACAGAAGCTAATAGATTGTTGATAGTGAATATACCTGTAATCAAGTCGGAGTTCTCACGGGCGTAACTTGCGTTTACATTGAAAGCTCTGTCACATGGTGGTCCACTTTCCTTTCACTTGTTCGGACACTCATTTCTGAAGTGCCCGTCTGTCCGCATTCATAGCACTTTCTCGGTCCATTGGGGTTCGGCTTCCCAGTCATGGTGGTGATCTTGCAGTCTCTGCCAATATGCCCGGTTTTTTTGCACTTTTCACAAACAACGTTACAATACCCAGTATGGTGCTTGTAGCACCTCTTGAATTGCGGTAGGGTACCCTTGTAGTTGGGGTTCGAGTTGGTGTTCAGATTGGGGTTCCTTCCATTGTTGTGCCTCTTGGCGAGGGTTTGATCATAGGTTCTCCCCTTGTTGTTATCCCACTTACGCTTACCACTACTACCCGCTTCGGATTTTGCCTTTTCCGGTTCATCAATGATGATTTGGTTCATTAAGGTGTGCGTCATGCGCATTGCTTCCGGGACATTGGGTGGCTTAGAGGAGGTGACATTTCCCTTAATGGACTTAGGAAGTCCCCACAAATACCTTTCCATACGCTTAAACTCCGGGGTAACCATGGTAGGACACATTAGGGCTAATTCCAGATACCTACGGTTGTAACCATCGAGATCGATTTCCACAACCTTTAACTGCATAAACTCAATCTCCATTTTCTGGATCTCTGTCCTATGGCAATATTCCTCAATCATGGCCCCCTTAAACTCTTCCCATGGAGTGGCATATGCCTCATCAATACCCTTTGCTTGAGCCAGAGTGTTCCACCAAGTTAGTGCGCCGTCTGACAGCGTACATGAAGCATACTTGGTTTTGTTTGCCTCTGAGCAGTTACTAACTCGAAACACAGATTCTAATTTCTCAAACAACCTAGTGAGACCAACTGGCCCCTCAGTTCCACTAAAGTTGTGGGGCTTGCAGCTTTGAAACTCTTTATATGTACACCCATTACGAATGGGCTGGATAACCGGTGGTGGTGGAGCTTGGGGGTTCATTTTCGCTAAAGCTGCGGCGACTCGTTCATTGATCATTTCTTCAATTTGGGCTGCGGTGGGTGATGATCTTTCGTTGGCCATTGATGTTCTAAACAAGAATTTTGACTCAAGTCAAAATCCAGTATTCAAATAGTAATAATACAGTATATGGTATCTAGCATGGAATCAACACAACACATGCTAATTAAGTAACGCAAATAGATACAGATACCACAAAGTCATCATACAGTAACGTAAATAGAACACTGTGCATGAATTAAATAACACAAAGTTCCATTCATTAATAATAAGTTGCATACATCCGCATATGTTCGTACAGTACATAAGTAACATGAAACTACCAATGAGATTACATAATGAAATCTAATACAAATGTCCTATGGTGATGGTGGGTAAAGGATGTCCATCATGTGGGACACCTGGTCCTCGAGCTCAGTTACCCGAGCACGGAGAATATCCACCTCCCTCATCAGTTCCTCGACAGAGGGAGATGGTGGGGCAGGCGGTACAGTCGGTACGGGTGGAGCTGGTGGTGCAGATGGTCCGGATCTAGAAGTGGATGGTGCATAGCGGTAAGGCTTATGGATGAAGGGATCAGCAGGATACGGCACAAGTCGCTTACGGGCGGTAACTCTAGTCCTCAATCCATGTGCGTTAACGGACTATCTCCCTCCGTTAACCCCAGGAATAACAGTACCGTCGAAACGATACCGCTTCTTCGGCGGGGTAGAGGGTGGCTGCACGGGTGGCTCATCAGGGTCCTCATCGGAATCCTCATCACTGAAGTCGTCAGAGGATGAGTGAAAGGACCCGTTCATATACATTATAAACGATTCACAATACTTGATTACATCGCGAGGTATTTGACCTCTATATGATACATTTTACAAACATTGCATTCATTTTTAAAAGACAAACTTTCTTTACAACGAAAGTTGACGGCATGCACACCATTTCATAATACATCCAACTATAATTGACATAATAATAATCTTGATGAACTCAATGACTCGAATACAACGTCTTTCAAAATATGCCATGAATGACTCCAAGTAATATCCTTAAAATGAGCTAATGCACAGCAGAAGATTTCTTTAACACCTGAGAATAAACATGCTTTAAAGTGTCAACCAAAAGGTTGGTGAGTTCATAGGTTTATCATAACAATCATTTCAATATATTAATAGACCACAAGATTTCCGTTTATAAATATATGTACACTCACAAGTGTATAAAAGTATTCTATAAGTTGTAGGCACCAGGTAACAAGCCTTAACATTCATGTTTTACCCTCTGAGGTACACCAGATCAGGTGTGTTTAAAATAACCTATAAGTACTAAAGCATCCCATAGTCAGGATGGGGTTTGTCAGGCCCAATAGATCTATCTTTAGAATTCGCGCCTACCGTACATAGACATGTAGTTTAATGTTACCAAGCTAAGGGTATATTTCTGGTTTAAACCCACGTAGAATTAGTTTTAGTACTTGTGCATATTTCGTAAAACATTTATAAAAACAGCGCATGTATTCTCAGTCCCAAAAATATATATAAAAGGGAGCAAATGAAACTCACCATACTGTATTTCGTAGTAAAAATACATATAACGTCATTTAACAAGTGCAAGGTTGGCCTCGGATTCATGAACCTATATTAATTATATATATTTATATGTTGGTCAATATTTGTCTAACAATTTTTGGTCAAGTCATAGTGTACCACAATCCTAATGCTCGAGACTAATATGCAAAAGTCAATAAAAGTCAACTTGACCCAAAATGACTTCTAAAATTTATACGTGTTTATTATATAACTTAACTATAGTCATTTTATATATTTAAATTATTTATTAGATTTTATAATAATAAAAGTCATTTATTAATAAAAATTTATATTAACGTTTATATATGATAAAGTATACTTTTATATATCTTAAGTAGTATAATTTATAAAGTTCACTTAATATCGTAAAACTATAGTGGTAAGTATTATTAATGTAATTATATTACGCGTGGTGAAAAATATCTTTGTATCCCCTATTTATTTGATAAAATAATATTGATCATAATAATAATAAGTAAAAGTTGTATTATTTTGTAATAATAATTATTATTATTCTATAAAAAAAAATAACAATATTTATATTTACTAAAAATGGTATTATGATAAAATGATAATACTAACATAATAGTAATAATGATATTTTATAATAACAATGATATTTCTATTAAAATAATAACGACGATAGTAATAATAATTATTTTAACAATAATACTAAAATTCAGTTGACTATAACGTCTAATCTGTTCATCGAAACCATTCGATATCTAAATAAAAAGTTCTTAATTTTTCGCTAGCTTTTCAATGACATGCATATCATATACCCTATCTCAGTAGCATATGTATCTAATTCAGGATTCAACAAACCTATCTAAGGAAAATATCGAATGTACAAGCATGCATAATCCTATATACTCGAGCACTAGTCAGGGATACACTATTGATATATAAAAGTTAAGTTATGAGTGCTCACGTATCAATATTGAGATTCAATATTGCAAGAAAGTACGTAGACGCAACGGAGATGATAAACACTAAATTGACCTCACGAGCATACCCATGAACCATACCCATCACCTCCATAGCTATAACCCATAATTTCCTTAGCTTCGACTCATTCAAAAAACTATTTTGAAATCACTCGGACATCACTCCATCGTAATATTTTATGTATACTAATAATATCTTGAAATAATACAGAGCAAATATATATATATATATATATATATATATATATATATATATATATATATATATATATATATATATATCGGTTGAGAGTTTAGAGAAATATATTTTAAAGTTTCTATGAAATAATGAAACCTATTGAATTCTATTTATAATAGATTTTTGAATTATTAAAGTGAATTATTAAAGTATAAATTATTAAAGTGAATTATTAAAGTATGAATTATTAAAGTGAATTATTAAAGTTAAGGTAAAGTAAAAGTAAAGTAAGGTAAAGTTAAAGTATAGTAAAAGTATAAAAACTATGTATGTATAATACGCGTATAAATATATATAATATTAATTTAAATTGTTATATATATTTAATGAAATAAAAAATAAATATCGTTGTATTTATTATACTGGTTAAGTAATGAGTTGTTAAAAGTGATTCTAGATATTTATAAAAGTTATATACGTTTTAATAATAAAGTTCTTTTTAAACTGAAAACGTTTTGGTACGTTTGAAAATAGATTAATAGAATATTATGGAAACCAATTCTCCACTAGCTTTTGTCTAACTTTCGTAAATGAAACTTTTTATTTTTATTTATAAATAGCTTTACAAATTATTTCGAATATCGTTAAGAGGAATAGATTTTCTCAAATCATAGTGGACCTCTCAACAGAGACTTGTAATCATAATTCAATGTTTCTGATAATTCAATCATTTAATATATATTTTTTAATTTCGTCGATAATCATATTGAAACAAATACGTTCATATAAAGTATTATACGTTTAAATACTTTGTTGACATTTTCAATTTATAACATATACACATATACATACATATTCATATATGTTCATTTAATGGTTCGTAAATCATTGGAATTTGGTCGAGGTTTAAATGAATGTATAAACATAGTTTAAAATCCTTGAGATTTAACTTAACGAACATTGCTTATCGTGTCAGAATAATATAACGATAAAGTTTAAATTTAGTCGGAAATTTCCGGGTCGTCACAGTACCTACCCGTTAAAGAAATTTTGTCCCCGAAATTTGATAGAGGTCGTTATGGCTAACAATGAGAATGTTATTATGATGTAACGATTATGAAGTTTTATCATGTCTAAGAAGTATGGATAAAATAATTCGATTACTCGAAGCGTATGAGGGAAGTTATCGTAAATGAAGGAAATAAGATTATAGTGATTCGTCATATCTTTTGACGTCATCACAATTGATCTCCGAATTTAAAGAAAATCTTTGTAATCTATGTTGGATTTGATGCTTCGGTGATTAAGGAGATTATGATTCTCTTCGAATTAATACGATAATCCATCTTGATTTCTCTGTCGGGTATTTCACTATAAATCCACCTCCTTCGTTTCCTTACAACTCACACCTTCTATTCTTTCTCCCTCAACTCATATTTTAAAGTATTTGTCAATATGCTTCATCCAGTACTGATTCTCGATATACTCCTCACTTTCATATCTGTCATTTTTCTTGTTCATCTGCCTCCGGAAGAATCTATTTACTTCTACTATACTCTCGGTTTATAGTGTTTTTAGTTCTTCCATGTTTTTATATTGCTATATGCATCGATATATACGGTTTATAATTTTTGGGTAGTTGTTGGGTTTTATATCTTCCCTTATATTTCAAAGCCCCTGCTTTTGTCTTCTATAATCATTGACATCCATAGTTAATGCTCCCTTCTATTTTCTGCGATTTATACTCCAATTTCTATTTTGGATTTTTGTCCTTTCGTTTCTTCTTCTTTCGATTAAGCAACGTTTGTAATGGTCCAGTATTCGCAGATATGAATTTCAGAATGAACATAGTTAATGTTCTAAGAAGGAAATGGTAATGGCACGATCTTGATTTGTTAATTAACCAGAATACCCTGAAAAGACCGAATCATCAAGAAAATATATTCTTGATATTTTTAGAGATTAAATAGAATACAAGAGTCGTGTAACATGGAACATGATGACGGCATGGTCTGTGAATCATCATGTCCCATTAGAAACTCAGCATAACTTACTGTAATATAATCACGTTGATCAAGTGTCATTATATTATACTAACTCATGCTTCAGTTCCCAACACTACTTCAAAACATTCATAATTTAAACTCGAAAGTTTATAGAATATAGAAACTAATAGTTTCTTATATGATGTAACACTGATAGCGTAAAGAGATAAATGACTTCAGATAAGATTAGTTGTGAAAATATCTTCAGAAATATCGCGGATATTTATAATGAAAGATATGATAATATCTTAGAATTTCTAATATTGATGGATGATGATGAAGATTTGTCTGTAAAGGTTTAGAATAAAGAGTAAGGTATTCGTTAATGACTTTAGCAGGCACTGAATCATTTGGATTCTTTGAAGGCAGATTTAGTCTTTGTGATTTGTCCACAGCCTCCTTCATAGTCTGTTCAATCCGTTTTCCAGTTCCAAACCTTCTCTTTTTCTCAGTTTTACCACCTTACTATTCTTTGTCATCAAACTTTTTACTGTTAAGATTGTTTACAGTTTTTGATGCTTCGTCAGCATTTCAAGAACTAGTTTGCAGTTCAAAATATTTTTTAGAACTTCACATTCAAAGTATGTAAGTCCAGGAGATAGACATTTTACGTACACATATAACTGTTGGCGTAGACATGCTGCGAGATTTCAAAATACTGGTTACTGTTTTCTGATGATTCGTATAACAATTCTCGTTACAAGATGCAAATGAGTAAATGATGTGATTTCAAAAAATATAATGATTTTTCGAAAAGTCAAAGATAATTGAAGTTGTTGGTAAGTTTATTGCTAAGGTGGCGAGATATGAAAGGTCCCCAGTAACGATGATGAAAGGGCAACGTATCTATCGAGGTTATAATAAGACTAGTCCGACTGAAATGTCGAAGTTGACTTGCTGGAGCTGTGACAAAACTGTCTACTTTGAAAAGGAATTGAAAAGTCATTTTAGCTAATAAATGCCAAAGGGTCTGACACGGATACGCGTCGAACTATGACTTTGACTTCAAGAGCTTTTTAGGTACATAAATGTGGGTAATATGTGGTTGGATCATCATCGCGATTGTTCATTGTTTGAAGTGTCTTCGAAAACTTCGGAGAGTTTGAACACAGTTTCTAATCGTTAATATATATATGATGTTCTAACACAGTTTTGAAGTCAAAGTATAGCTTTGAAAGATGTAGGAATCTAAGAGTGATGTCTTCTGTTAAATCATGACTTGGATTTTGATTTGTCAAAATCAGAATTCGTAATCAAATTTGGGTGAGAATGGTTGTTTTGATTACTATACAAGAATGTATATTGTTGTGAGATTTTGGGAGTATAGTTGATGATTTGCTTAATCAGATTCGAAAAATGTAACATATTAATTGTAAATTATATATCTCTCGGGTATTACCTACCCGTTAAAAAAAATTTCACAATTAATATTTTGTACAACAGAATTTTATTACAGTCTTTATGAAAATATATATGTGCATATTTTCTTCAGATGTAACATAGATTTAATGAGTTAATATTAAATTAAACTCATTTGATTTACGGTTGAAACTAGAACTGAATAATCCCTAAAGACTTTAGAAATTACATAACTTTTACGGAGTATTTATTCAATAAAATTGAAATTATGAATTAATACTTCGTTATTTGTTGGTGTTTGTAACCCTTGAACCATATTCTCTAAAGCCACTACTCGAGCGCGAAGCGCGTTGACTTCTTCTATTACACCGGGGTGATTGTCGGTTCGGACGAGCGGATAAATAAAATCTAGAATTTGATGTAGTATATAATCGTGACGAGATACTCTGAAAATGAGAGAGAAAATGGTGTTTCGGACCGGTTCGCCGGTAAGTGCTTCAGGTTCATCACCAAGAGGGCAATGTGGTGGATGGAAGGGATCACCTTCTTCTTGTCTCCAATTGTTGAGGAGGCTACGAACCTATCCCTAATTCATCCAGAATAGATGATGGCTAATTGGTTGATCCATTCCGGTCACACTGCTTTTGGAGCTTGAGTGGGATTCCATATCGGAATTCGAGGGAGTTGAACTAATGACGAATTCCATTTCGTTCGATTGAATAAAGGATTTTTCGATATGAAATGATTTTTCGGCTATCGGGTGGTATTCTAATTACATAGAATATCTATATATATAGCGCAAAAGATTTCGTAGATTACGGAGGAATTTACGGGATATGTCAGGCAAAGTTTACAGTAACAGATACACTAAGATATGGATTAGCAGATACGCTAAGATATGAATTTTGTCTATACACTATTCATGCAATCAATGTAGTAAGACGTTTCTAGACTAAGAATGATAAGCAGGCAATTTCAGACAAAAATGATAAGCAGGCAATTTCAGACAAAAATGATAAGCAAAACTTTTGACATGCAGACACGGTCGAAGTCCAGGCTCACTAATGCATCCTAACGACTATCAGTTAGACACACTAATGCAGACCTGGTTTGCTAAGACCAGCGCTCTGATACCAATTGAAAAGACCCGTTCATATACATTATAAACGATTCACAATAGTTGATTACATCGCGAGGTATTTGACCTCTATATGATACATTTTACAAACATTGCATTCGTTTTTCAAAGACAAACTTTCTTTACAACGAAAGTTGACGGCATGCACACCATTTCATAATACATCCAACTATAATTGACATAATAATAATCTTGATGAACTCAATGACTCGAATGCAACGTCTTTCAAAATATGCCATGAATGACTCCAAGTAATATCCTTAAAATGAGCTAATGCACAGCGGAAGATTTCTTTAATACCTGAGAATAAACATGCTATAAAGTGTCAACCAAAAGTTTGGTGAGTTCATAGGTTTATCATAACAATCATTTCAATATATTAATAGACCACAAGATTTCCATTTATAAATATATGTACACTCGCAAGTGTATAAAAGTATTCTATAAGTTGTAGGCACCCGGTAACAAGCCTTAACGTTCATTTTTTACCCTCTGAAGTACACCAGATCAGGTGTGTTTAAAATAACCTCGAAGTACTAAAGCATCCCATTGTCAGGATGGGGATTGTCAGGCCCAATAGATCTATCTTTAGGATTCGCGCCTACCGTACATAGACAAGTAGTTTAATGTTACCAAGTTAAGGGTATATTTCTGGTTTAAACCCACGTAGAATTAGTTTTAGTACTTGTGCCTTTTTCGTAAAACATTTATAAAACCAGCGCATGTATTGTCAGTCCCAAAAATATATATAAAAGGGAGCAAATGAAACTCACCATACTGTATTTCGTAGTAAAAATACATATAACGTCATTTAACAAGTGCAAGGTTGGCCTCGGATTCACGAACCTATATTAATTATATATATTTATATGTTGGTCAATATTTGTCTAATAATTTTTGGTCAAGTCATAGTGTACCACAATCCTAATGCTCGAGACTAATATGCAAAAGTCAACAAAAGTCAACTTGACCCAAAATGACTTCTAAAATTTATACGTGTTTATTATATAACTTAACTATAGTCGTTTTATATATTTAAATATATTTATTAGATTTTATAATAATAAAATTCATTTATTAATAAAAATTTATATTAACGTTTATATATGATAAAGTATACTTTTATATATCTTAAGTAGTAAAATTTATAAAGTTCACTTAATATCGTAAAACTATAGTGGTAAGTATTATTAATGTAATTATATTATGCGTGGTGAAAAATATCTTTGTATCCCCAATTTATTTGATAAAATAATATTGATCATAATAATAATAAGTAAAAGTTGTATTATTTTGTAATAATAATTATTATTCTATAAAAAAATAACAATATTTATATTTACTAAAAATGGTATTATGATAAAATGATAATACTAACATAATAGTAATAATGATATTTTATAATAACAATGATATTTCTATTAAAATAATAACGACGATAGTAATAATAATCATTTTAACAATAATACTAAAATTCAGTTGACTATAACTTCTAATCCATTCATCGAAACCATTCGATATCTAAATGAAAAGTTCTTAATTTTTCGCTAGCTTTCCAATGACATGCATATCATATACCCTATCTCAGTAGCATATGTATCTAATTCAGGATTCAACAAACCTATCTAAGGACAATATCGAATGTACAAGCATGCATAATCCTATATACTCTAGCACTAGTCAGGGATACACTATTGATATATAAAAGTTAACTTATGAGTGCTCACGTATCAATATTGAGATTCAATATTGCAGGAAAGTACGTAGACGCAACGGAGATGATAAACACTAGATTGACCTCACGAGCATACCCGTGAACCATACCCATCACCTCCATAGCTATAACCCATAATTTCCTTAGCTTCGACTCATTCAAAAAACTATTTTGAAATCACTCGGACATCACTCCGTCGTAATATTTTATGTATACTAATAATATCTTGAAATAATACTTAGCAAATATATATATATATATATATATATATATATATATATATATATATATATATATATATATATATATATATATATATATATATATATATATATATATGTATGTATATATATATGTATATATATATATATGTATGTATATATATATATATATATATATATATATATATATAAACTGATTGAAAGAGTTTAGAGAAATATATTTTCAAGTTTCTATGAAATAATGAAATCTATTGAATTCTATTTATAATAGATTTTTGAATTATTAAAGTGAATTATTAAAGTATGAATTATTAAAGTGAATTATTAAAGTATGAATTATTAAAGTGAATTATTAAAGTATGAATTATTAAAGTGAATTATTAAAGTATGAATTATTAAAGTGAATTATTAATGTATGAATTATTAAAGTTAAAGTAAAGTAAAAGTAAAGTAAAGGTAAAATTAAAGTATAGTAAAAGTATAAAAACTATGTATGTATAATACGCGTATAAATATATATAATATTAATTTAAATCGTTATATATATTTAATGAAATAAAATATAAATATCGTTATATTTATTATACTGGTTAAGTAATGAGTTGTCAAAAGTGATTCTAGATATTTATAAAAGTTATATACTTTTTAATAATAAAGTTCTTTTTAAACTGAAAACGTTTTTGTACTTTTGAAAATAGATTAATAGAATATTATGGAAACCAATTCTCCACTAGCTTTTGTCTAACTTTTATAAATGACACTTTTTATTTTTATTTATAAATAGCTTTACAAATTATTCCGAATATCGTTAAGAGGAATAGATTTTCTCAAATCATAGTGGACCTCTCAACAGAGACTTGTAATCATAATTCAATGTTTTTGATAATTCAATCATTTAATATATTTTTTTTTTAATTTCGTCGATAATCATATTGAAACAAATACGTTCATATAAAGCATTATACGTTTAAATACTTTGTTGACATTTTCAATTTATAACATATACACATATACATACATATTCATTTAATGGTTCGTGAATCATTGGAATTTGGTCGAGGTTTAAATGAATGTATAAACATAGTTTAAAATCCTTGAGATTTAACTTAACAAACATTGCTTATCGTGTCAGAATAATATAAAGATAAAGTTTAAATTTAGTCGAAAATTTTCGGGTCGTCACAATGAGTCGTCGGATGAAGGGTCGTCTAAATCGGCTGGGGGTGGCTGCACGGGTGGCTCTCCTCGGGCGGCCATCATCAGTCGATATCTGAAGGGCGGGATCGGCACGAGACGTCCATCAGGAAGGCATCGGCACCAATGGTTATGCTCATTATGGACCGAAACTTCCCCAAGTTCTGCGGGAATCACAGCACCACCGAGATGGTGTTGTGGCTCCGGAGGTCCTGGGGCAAGTGGAGCTGGAATCTCCGGTGGGTCCTTGGCTCCGTCTGAGGTAATCACTGGACCGGGTGCATGGCTACTAGCTCTGGAGGACGAAGCGCCTGAGTCACTGGAGGGTGTGGATGACGGGATCGAGTCAGCAACAACGGTATGTGAGGTAGCCGATGAGTCCGAGTCGCTCTCCAAGTGAATGATAGTGGGCGGGGCATCCGACATCTGAACAAGGAAAAATAACTTTTTCCATGTCAGTAAGTCATAAAGCAAGCACGTATTAGGCAAAGTAACTACGACATTCAAGATCATCTATAGCAGTAAGTAGCATGGCAGTAACGACAAATATCATGCAATCGAAAGCAGATAATAGCATGCAGTAGTGAAATCATGTAGTAGCATACAGCATATAGCAGTAAAAGTAAGCAGCAGCATGCAGCAAGTTCCGCAGAAACAAGTAAACTAGCAAGTTGTAGATTATTCCTATTAGTGAATCCTACTCGGGTCGTTCCAGACTCACTAATGCAACCTAATTCCCTACAACCAATGCTCTGATACCAAATGTGATACCCCGTACAAAACCATCGTGTACGAATCATCAATAACAGCATCATTACAAGGTCAAATACTATATGCGGTTTCAAAACAAGTTTGCATTCATGAATAAGGGTGACGTTTTAACCAACGTCAAACGTTTCACAACCAAAAGTATGCTTCTACGAATAGCAAGCACAAATAATAGTACGTGACCCATAGGTCGTTACAAATACATCGTTTCAAAAGTAATAAAGTTTGAATGCAAGATAAAATGTTTCATGCGGTGACATCTCTAGTAAGCACAGCGGAAGTCTACAAGGCAAGACTAGTACAACAACGGAAGCAAGCAACCTTAAGCACCTGAGAAAAACATGCTTAAAAACGTTAACACAAAGGTTGGTGAGCTATAGTTTAAGTATAACAGTAATGTAAGGTAGGCCACGAGATTTCAGTGCTTCAACAGCATTTCAAACAGTATGAAAAGTATATGTATAACCGTGGGCACTTAGTAACTAACTTAACGTTTATCACCCCCTAAAAGTACACTTAGCGAGTGCGTATGTTTACGAAGTATTAAACACCCGTTAAATGCTAGCGCTACTAGCCCGAGTGGGGATGTCAAACCCTATGGATCCATATCTAAGATTCGCGTTGATAATGCTAAAAACGAACATATATTTCATAGCATTATCCCTCAAGAAAGATAAGCTTTTAGTTGCAATTGTTCTATTTACAAGTGATATTCGTTTAAATAATAAAAGGTGAAGACAAAAGACAGATTCAATGAATTAAAGACGCAAACGACCAAAAAGCTCAAAAGTACAAAATACAATCAAAGAGGTTCCAATTATTGATAAAAAAAACGTCTCGAAATTACAAGAGTACAAGATTCAAAACGCAAAGTACACGATATAAAATAGTACGAAAGGACGTTCGAAAATCCGGAACCAGGACATGAGTCAACTCTCAACGCACGACGCAACGGAGTGAAATTTACAAATTAATTATGTATATAAATATAATATAATATAATATATAATTAATTATATAAATTATATATTTATATTATAAAATCCGTCGGCAGACTAGGATCCAAACTTGTGTGAGCTGGATTTACGAACTCCGCGACTTGCAGAGTTTGAAGAGCAAGAGTGCCGCGACTCGCGGAGCAGCCAAATTTGAAAATGCCTATAAAAGGCAACGCATTCTGAACGTTTTATATATCCATATATCATCTCTCTCTATATACGTAAATATATATATATAATTTTAATTTTAATTTTAATTTTAATTTTAAATCCTAATAATAAGTGTATGTTAGCGAATGTTGTAAGGGTGTAAGTCGAAATTCTGTCCGTGTAACGCTACACTATTTTTAATCATTGTAAGTTATGTTCAACCTTTTTAATTTAATGTATCGTATCTAAGTTATTATTATGCTTATTTAATCCGAAGTAATCATGATGTTGGGCTAAAAATATTTAAATTTGGGTAATTGGGCTTTATACCATAATTGGGGTTTGGACAAAAGAACGACACTTGTGGAAATTAGACTATGGGCTATTAATGGGCTTTATATTTGTTTAACTAAATGATAGTTTGTTAATTTTAATATAAAGATTTACAATTGGATGTCCCTATAAATAACCATATACACTCGATCGGACACGATGGGCGGGGTATTTATATATACGAATAATAGTTCATTTAACCGGACACGGGAATGGATTAATAGTCACTAGAATTATTAAAACAGGGGTGAAATTATGTACAAGGATACTTGGCATAATTGATAACAAAGTATTAAAACCTTGGGTTACACGCAGTCGATAACCTGGTGTAATTATTAAACAAAGTAATAAAACCTTGTTACAGTTTAAGTTCCCAATTAGTTGGAATATTTGACTTCGGGTATAAGGATAATTTGACGAGGACACTCGCACTTTATATTTATGACTGATGGACTATTATGGACAAAAACCAGACGGACATATTAAATAATCCAGGACAAAGGACAATTAACCCATGGGCATAAAACTAAAATCAACACGTCAAACATCATGATTACGGAAGTTTAAATAAGCATAATTCTTTTATTTCATATTTATTTTCCTTTATTTTATATTTAATTGCACTTCTAATTATCGTACTTTTATTTATTGTCATTGTATTTAATTGCACTTTTAATTATCGCACTTTTTAATTATTGCAATTTTATTTTATCGCACTTTTATTTATCGCAATTTCATTATCGTTATTTACTTTACGCTTTAAATTAAGTTATATTTATTTTTAATATTTTACATTAGGTTTTAACTGCGACTAAAGTTTTAAAAATCGACAAACCGGTCATTAAATGGTAAAAAACCCCCTTTATAATAATAATATTACTTATATATATTTGTATTTTTTTATAAATTAAAACTAATATAGCGTTAAGCTTTGTTTAAAAGATTCCCTGTGGAACGAACCGGACTTACTAAAAACTACACTACTGTACGATTAGGTACACTGCCTATAAGTGTTATAGCAAGGTTTAAGTATATCCATTCTATAAATAAATAAATATCTTGTGTAAAATTGTATCGTATTTAATAGTATTTTCTTGTAAAATTTAATAGTATTTTATACCCCTTAGCTTTAACATCAAGTATTTTTGGCGCCGCTGCCGGGGAATGCCGAAGCGAAACGCCACACACACAAAAAAAAAATTTATTAAGTTTTAATTAGTTTTTGTAATATATATACTTTTTAAATATTAAAAAAATATAAAAAATTAAAAACCGGAAAAAAATATATATATATATATATATAAATTTATTTTTAAGATTTTTATTTATAAAATTATAAAGTATTTTTATTTCTATTTTAGTTTTTAAATATAAGTTTTATTTATTTAATATAAATATTTTATTTAATTATTAAAACAGAAAATATAAAATAGAAAAATATAAAAATATAAAAAAAAATATAATAAAAAAAAACTGACCTGTCGAAACTTGACCTGTCTCTTATGAACCTGCAATCTCCGCGACTTGTGGAGTAATTGAACTGGGTTCACCGCGACTCGCGGAGCCGCCCAGACAGGTCACACAGAAGCCCTGAATTCGCATTAATTACGGGTTTTTATTATTATTATTTAAATTAAACCCTAATTAGGGTTATATTTTTATATAATTTAGTTTAGTTTATTTATTATTTTGTATTTTTAGTTAAATTAGTTTAATTAATTTATAAACTTAATAGTTTTATAAAATAAATAATATAAAAATAATATTTTTATAAAAATTGTACTTTTTACAACTTTTAGTATATTTTTATATTTTGTCCCTTTTTATTCGTTTTAGCGTAATCTTTGTATTTTTCGTTCATATTTAGTTTTAAGTCATAGTTTTTGCCATAGTTATTTTACTTCTAGATTTTTAGGCTTTGCCGTAAAATCCCTTAAGTGCTTTTTCTTTAGACTAAGATTTAGGTGCTCTAGAATTTTTAGACGCCTTTTTAAGTTTTTGTACCTTTTTAAGTTGTTGCCATTTGGGATATAGTTTTTCTTTTAAGCTTTAATATTTTTAGACGCAACTTTTAATTTTTTTTAGTTTTTAGTTCCTTTTTAAGTTTTAACGCGCTACTTTCTTATTTTTATTTTTCGACGCCTTTTACCTATGTATCAATTATCACTCCAATTAGTAATCTCAATTTGCAATTTTAATTTTAAGTTAGTGATAATAATAAGGTTGGGTTAGTCGAGTGTTTTAAAGTTTTATAAGTCACTCTTTTTCTTTCTTATTTTTCGACGCCTTTTATTTTTCAACCCTTTTCTTTTTCGACATTTTTCGACGCGCTTTTTTTCTTTCTTATTTCTCGTTATTCTAGTTTTTAGGACTTAGAATTTTCTCTATTTATTATCTAAATTTCTTTAAATTACGAAAAATTATTTTAAGTGGTTAAATTGATAGACATCAAAATTTTCTGGTTCGTAGTAATAGTTGGATTTGTACGTGGACCGGGTTATTAGAGCCAAACAGTACTCAATTATATTGAGACCAAACGAATCCTGCCCCTCTGCTGCATCTTTTGGCTATTCGAAACGTGGGCAAAATCAGAAAAGTCTATTAATTGGATAACTTATATAATTTTTCTTTCCTTTTTAAAAACTAATAGGATATTCAGTGAATGCACCGAGCAAGACGTTCACCACCTTTTGTACGTTCACCACCTGTAACTCGATCAAGACATCTAGCTAATATTGTCACCGTTGATTTTTCTTTAGAATCGTCATCCAGTCGACCAGTTACTCCAATTCAAATTTCCGATAATCCATTTTTTGAACCCGACCTCACAATTGAGAATCCGGAGAATATTCAGGGATAATTCATAGATCCTGAACCATTAATCTTTCCTCTGGAACCACCAATCATTCAAACAGAGATTGTTGAGGAACGAACTATTAAATCAGAATCCTCTAGTGATTCAGATTCAACAAATTCAATCATGGAAAATCTGGAACCTTTAAGTATGGAAGACCGAATGAGAGCTAAACGCACTGGACAAGGTTACGCAATTACTCATCCTAACATTAATGCGCCAGATTATGAAATCAAAGGACAAATTCTACATATGGTGACTAATCAATGCCAATTCAGTGGTGCGCCGAAGGAAGATCCAAATGAACATCTTAGTACCTTTAATAGGATCTGCACTCTATTTAAAATCCGAGAAGTTGAGGATGAACAGATATATCTCATGTTATTTCCCTGGATTTTAAAGGGAGAAGCCAAAGATTGGTTGGAATCGTTACCTGAAGGGGCGATTGATACATGGGACGTTTTACTTGAAAAATTTCTTAAACAATTCTTTCCGAGATCTAAAGCTGTAAGACTTCAAGGAGAAATTGTTACGTTCACACAGAAGCCGAATGAAACTCTATATGAGGCGTGGACCAGATTTGGAAAGTTATTGAGAGAATGTCCGCAACATGGTTTAGACACTTGTCAAATAGTACAAATATTCTACCAAGGATGCGACATCACTACAAGGAAAGACATAGATATAGCAGCTGGTGATTCCATTATGAAGAAAACTGAAACTGATGCTTACAAAATTATTGATAACACTGCTTCCCACTCACATGAGTGGCACCAAGAAAAAGATATCGTTCGATCATCTAAAGCAGCTAGAGCCGATTCTAGCCATGACTTAGATTCCATTTCAGCAAAGATAGATGCTGTCGAGAGACGAATGGAAAAGATGACTAAAGATATCCACTCAATACGAATTAGTTGTGAGCAGTGTGGAGGACCACATTTGACAAAAGATTGTCTCAGTATTGAACTAACAATGGAACAAAGAGAGAATATTCCATACATAAACCAAAGGCCTGGAAATAATTATCAGAATAATTATCAACCGCCAAGACCGATTTACAATCAAAACCAGAACTATAACCGAATTCTTCCATACAACAATCAACAAGGTCCTAGCAATCAACAAGTATCCAATAATACTTACAACCAGCAAAGACCTAATTTTCAAAACAAACCACCACAACCCGATGATAAAAAGCCGAATTTAGAAGATATGATGACGAAGCTAGTTGAAACTCAAACGCAGTTTTTCACATCTCAGAAACAAACCAATGAACAAAATGCTCAAGCATTTAGAAATCAACAAGCTTCTATTCAAAATCTGGAACAAGAAGTAAGTAACCTAGCAAGGTTGATAGGTGAAAGAAAACCGGGAAGTTTACCTAGTGATACAAATGCTAACCCCCAGAATGAAACAGCTAAAGCCATTACCACAAGAAGTGGTACAACACTTAAACCACCTAAAATACCTTTAATTTCTGATGAAGCTATTCCTACTCCACAAGAACCACAACCTGAACAAGATAAGGAAAAAGAACCGATAGTTGAAAAGGTTAATGAAGATAACACAGTTAAGGCTAAACCTTATGTTAAACCATACCAACCACCACTTCCTTACCCGAGTAAAATGAAAAAAGAGAAACTTGAAGCCGAGCAATCCAAATTCTTGGATATGTTTAAACAGATAAATGTAAATCTTCCTTTCATTGATGTAATTTCAGGAATGCCTAGATATGCTAAATTTATGAAAGATTTAATCATAAATAGAAAGAAAATGGAAGAACTCTCGGCTGTGACTATGAATGCTAATTGTTCAGCAGTGCTGTTGAATAAGATACCAGAAAAATTATCTGATCCAGGGAGTTTCACAATTCCATGTTTTCTGGGTAGTCTTAGTTCAATAGAAGCATTGGCAGACTTAGGTACTAGTATAAATTTAATGCCGTATTCACTATACGCTAAACTAGACCTTGGAGAATTGAAACCATCAAGAATAAGCATACAACTAGCCGATCGATCAATAAAATATCCTAGAGGGATAATGGAGAATATGCTAGTTAAAGTTGGTACTTTAGTATTTCCAGTAGATTTTGTTGTTCTGGACATGGAAGAAGATTCTCAAGTTCCTCTCATATTAGGAAGACCATTCTTAAACACGGCTAAAGCAATGATAGACGTGTTTGTTAAGAAATTGACCCTACGTATAGAGGACGAGAGTGTTACCTTTTCAGTTGATAGAGCAATGCAACAACCGCAATCTGCAGATGATACATGTTATTATATTCAAACTATAGAATCACATGCAGAATTGTTAGAAGAATTTCCAGAATTACAAGGAACAGGAGAATGTTCTTTAGGAGAAAGCACTGAACCAATTGATGAAACTGAAATGTTAGCTACACTAATGGCTAATGAATATGAACCAACAACAGAAGAAATTAAAATGTTAAAAGAAGAAGACAGATATCGATATAAATCATCGATAGAAGAACCTCCGACATTAGAGTTAAAGCCACTTCCAAACCATTTGGAACATGCTTATTTACATGGTGAATCTGAATTACCTGTAATAATATCGTCTTCTCTTACTAAAAATGAGAAATCACAACTCATTTCTGTGTTGAAAGCTCATAAACCAGCCATTGCATGGAAGATTCATGATATTAAAGGAATAAGTCCTTCGTATTGCACACATAAAATCCTTATGGAAGAAGGTCATAAAACGTATGTGCAACGCCAACGAAGACTAAATCCTAATATGCAAGATGTTGTTAAAAAAGAAATTATTAAACTGCTTGATGCAGGATTAATTTATCCAATTTCTGATAGTCCATGGGTAAGCCCAGTTCAATGCGTGCCTAAGAAGGGTGGCATGACTGTCATTACAAATGAGAAAAATGAGCTTATTCCGACTAGGACTGTAACAGGATGGCGTGTATGTATTGATTATAGAAAATTAAATGACGCCACCAGAAAAGATCACTTTCCATTACCTTTTATTGATCAAATGTTGGAAAGATTAGCCGAAAATAGTTACTATTGTTTTCTAGATGGTTTTTCCGGATATTTTCAAATTCTAATAGCACCCGAGGACCAAGAGAAAACCACATTCACGTGCCCTTATGGTACTTTTGCTTACAAACGCATGCCATTTGGACTTTGCAACACCCCTGCAACCTTTCAAAGGTGCATGATGGCAATTTTTCACGACATGATAGAAGAATGCATGGAAGTTTTCATGGATGACTTTTCAGTCTTCGGTGATACTTTTGAAACATGTTTAGTTAATCTTGAACGAATGCTTATTAGATGTGAACAATCAAATCTAGTTCTTAATTGGGAGAAATGCCATTTCATGGTTAAAGAAGGCATCGTTCTTGGTCATAAAATCTCAAAAGAAGGAATTGAAGTGGATAGAGAAAAAGTAGATGTAATTGCTAAACTTCCACATCCCACCAATGTTAGAGGAGTTAGGAGTTTTCTAGGGCATGCCGGTTTTTACCGACGTTTTATAAAAGATTTTTCTAAAATTGCCACTCCTATGAATAAACTCCTAGAAAAGGATGCTCCATTCATCTTTTCAGATGAATGCATTAAATCTATTAATATTCTGAAAGAGAAACTCACTAATGCACCGATCATGATAACTCCAAATTGGAATCTACCGTTTGAACTTATGTGTGATGCAAGTGATTTTGCAATGGGAGCCGTTTTAGGACAAAGGATTGAAAAATGATTTCAACCTATATATTATGCTAGTAAGACGTTACAAGGAGCACAAACGAACTATGCAACTACTGAAAAAGAACTCCTTGCTATTGTCTTTGCTTTTGATAAATTTCATTCATATCTCGTTCTAGCAAAAACGGTGGTCTATACCGACCATTCTGCTCTTAGATACCTATTTTCGAAACAAGATGCTAAATCAAGATTAATCCTTTGGATCTTACTCTTACAAGAGTTCGATATTGAAATCCGAGATAAAAGAGGAGCAGAAAATCTCGCCGCTGATCATCTTTCTCGTCTTGAAAATCCCGAATTAGAAGTTCTAAATGAATCGGCCATACAAGATAACTTTCCTGATGAATATCTATTGAAGATAGATTATAACGAAATTCCATGGTTTACAGACTATGTAAACTACTTAGTATGTGGATTCCTTGAAAAAGGATGGTCGTACCAAAAACGAAAGAAATTCTTTAGTGATATAAAACACTATTTCTGGGAAGATCCACATCTGTTTAAAAGTTGTCCAGATGGAATAATACGCCGATGTGTATTTGGAGATGAAGCTAGTAAAATTTTAAACCATTGTCACACAGGACCAACAGGAGGGCATTATGGGCCTCAACTCACAGCAATAAAAGTTTACGATGCTGGATTCTATTGGCCTATAATTTACAAAGACGCACACCTTTTTTGCAAATCCTGTGATGCTTGTCAAAGGGCCGGAAAAATAAGTCAACGTGATGAAATGCCACAAAATGTCATTCAAGTATGTGAAGTATTTGACATTTGGGGTATTGACTTTATGGGTCCATTTCCAAAATCTCATAATAATCTATATATTCTCGTTGCCATTGATTATGTATCTAAATGGGCGGAAGCACAAGCTCTCCTAACTAACGATGCACGAGTTGTAGTCAACTTTTTAAAACGTCTTTTTGCAAGGTTTGGAACACCGAAAGCTTTAATAAGTGATCGGGGTACTCATTTCTGTAATAATCAACTTGAGAAAGTTCTTAAAAGATATGGAGTAACTCATAAAATCTCCACTGCATATCATCCACAAACAAGTGGACAAGTTGAAAATACCAACCGAGCTTTAAAACGTATTCTAGAGAAAACCGTAGGATCAAATCCAAAGGAATGGTCCATAAAATTGGAGGATGCACTCTGGGCCTTTAGAACAGCCTACAAAACTCCAATTGGAACCACACCTTTTAGACTCGTTTATGGAAAAGCATGTCATCTTCCAGTAGAAATTGAACACAAAGCATTTTGGGCTTTGAAGACATGTAATCTTGATTTACATGAAGCCGGATGTCTACGATTAAGTCAATTAAACGAATTAGAAGAATTAAGACATGAAGCATACGAAAATTTGTTAATCTATAAAGAAAGAACGAAGAAATGGCATGATAAAAGAATCAGAAGTTCAAAAGAATTTAAAGAAGGAGACAGAGTTCTTCTTTTCAATTCACGATTCAAGCTATTTTCTGGAAAATTAAAATCAAGATGGTCTGGACCATTCATAGTCAAAAGAGTTTTCCCATACGGAACGATAGAATTAATAAATTCAAATGGGATTGAATTTAAGGTTAATGGTTACAGAGTTAAACACTACATAGATAGTCTGATGGAAGTCGACAACGAAGTTAATCACAATTTCGATACCACAGCTAACTAAGTGTGGGGAGAATCAAGTCTTTAAAGGATAATATTTATTTCTGTTAGAGTTAGATTTTCTATTTTCATGTAGTTTTTGAAAATTGAACCCGAATGGTCTTTCCCTAGCAGTCCCTAAAGAACTAGCCTTCTCCCCCCATTCTGAATTTTTATTTTTTTTAGGTTTTTACGAAATGAAGACTTCCTGTGAATTAAACCATGGTCTAATGCTACACGCTTTGATCACTAAACGAAATAATGACACACTTCCGAGTGAAATAGTATCATTAATCAGAGAAAAATTGGACAGAGTAAGAAAAGAATCCAGATGCGAAGATAATAAGTTACAATTTGGTAAAGGAAAATCAAAATCTGCAGCGAAAAGAAGAGCACGACACCTTGAAAAATGTCACAAATGCGGAAAATGGTCACACAAAGGTAAATGTTCAAATAATCAAACCTATTCAAATACCGAATTTGTTACTTTATGCAGAGATGGACCGTTCATATGTTTAGAAGAAAAAACATTGAATGCTCGAGGTTACGCCTATGTAGCCATGGAAAACCAATTAGTCCGACTATCTTATGAGTGGGCTAGAGCATATCACTAAGAATACTATCTCACAGGTAAGTCTGTACAGTTTTTATTTTTATTTTTATTTTTAACCTTTTGATAATAAACGCTAATTTGTTCGCTATAAAGTATTAAATTGGTATTCAATAAAATTAGGTCTTGCGACCGAAATTAATGATATCATTCAAAAATTTATTACATCACAGCGAAATTTAACGTTTATTCTTAAGGTATAAATATCTTTAATCAATCAACCCAAAATATTTCAAAAATTCGTCATGAGTTAAATTAGGTCATGGAACCGAAATTACTTTACCGAAAAGAGGGGCGCATATTTTTGATAATATTTGATTGATTAAAGTGGAATAAAAGCTAAAAAGATTTTTAATTTTATTTTTACCATGTTTTTTAAATTAATATATAGATCTTAAATTGATATTGTAAACTTTTTAAATCAATATATTTAAAATTGTAAATATTTGAAAAATTAATATTTTTAATATAAGTTTGTATGTATAAAAGCAAAAATATAATTTAAGTTTGGTGTGAATTTTTAATATTAATTTTGAATTTTATCCATTTTAAATTTAAGTTGTGTGAATTTAAAAACAAAAATTTACTTTATCTCATTAAGTTAAAAATATGATTTTTAAAATTCGTCGTAAGTTAAAGACTAGGTCGTTGAGCCGAAATTGCTTTACCCGAGGGCGGGACGAGAATTTTTATTATCATTATTTTTAATTTTATTGATTTAAAGTATGCCAAAAAAAATTAAAAAAACCCAAAAATCTTTGCTTTTAAAACCACGCTTCAAAAAGACAAATTTTAAAATTTTGTCGAGGGACGGACTAGGACATCGTTCCGAAACAACCTCGTCCTAAATAACAAGTGAAACAAAATTTTAAAATTAATTAATTAATTGTTTTATAAGTTAAAGATTATAAAAAAAAAAGAGAGAGCCGCGACTCGCGGAGTTTGTAAAGGGAAAACACCGCAAGTCGCGGAGTTTGTAAAATACAGAAAAAAAATAAAAGGGATCGATCAGACAGTCCCCAACACACAAACACCCCAAAACAGCGAAAAACACACACAAAAACACTCTCGAATTCATAATTTTTGGCCGTTTTTCATCAAATCTTTCACAAAATCATGTTGAGAAGGATGCTATCAAGGAATTATTCAAGGAAAACGGTAAATTTCTTCATCAAAACACCATTTAATCCGAAAATTAGTGTTCTTGAGCAATTGTATACCCAATTCGATTTTGATGATTTTTAGTGTAATTATGCTTAAATTGCTTGTGTATTATGCTTGTATAACCTAGATTGATGCTATTTAACATGATTAGAAGCCTTAAACTTCAAATTTTAAGTAATCTAGGGTTTGTGTTCTTGAGCAATTTGGGGCTTTTTGATATAAACAGGTTATGGCCGATTTTGTCATGAATTATTGCTAAATTAAGTAGTGTAACATGTTTAGGTAGTTAAATGATCCGAACTTTGAGCCTAAACTCGATTTTTGAGAATTAAAGTGGACTTTTTCAAGTCTAAAATTCATGAACTTGTTTTTTGAGAGATAATGCCATTTGAAACTTGTTTAATTGCTAATAATGATTATTTTGACATGTTATTTGAGTTAAATGCTTATGAACTTAGCGAACATTTTCGTATATGCTTATTTGAAAAAGTGTGGATTTGATAAAAATATGAAAATGAGCATAAGTTTGATATAAATTTAACATGTCATTGTAATTATTTTGATTGATGATTTTGCTGACACTAATGCATATTTGGATACACAAAAATTGTGCTTGATGTGTTTTGCAGACTGAAAGGGGTGAATCTTCATCCCAAGCTGTGACGACCCGGAAATTTCTGACTAAATTTAAACTTTATCTTTATATTATTCTGACACGATAAACAATGTTTGTTAAGTTAAATCTCAAGGATTTTAAACTATGTTTATACATTCGTTTAAACCTCGACCAAATTCCAATGATTCACGAACCAATAAATGAACATATATGAATATGTATGTATATGTGTATATATTATAAATTGAAAATGTCAACAAAGTATTTAAACGTATAATGCTTTATATGAACGTATTTGTTTCAATATGATTATCGACGAAATTAAAAAAATATATTAAATGATTGAATTATCAGAAACATTGAATTATGATTACAAGTCTCTGTTGAGAGGTCCACTATGACTTGAGAAAATCTATTCCTCTTAACGATATTCGGAATAATTTGTAAAGCTATTTATAAATAAAAACAAAAAGTGTCATTTACGAAAGTTAGACAAAAGTTAGTGGAGAATCATTTTCCATAATATTCTATTAATCTATTTTCAAACGTACAAAGACGTTTTCAGTTTAAAAAGAACTTTATTATTAAAACGTATATAACTTTTATAAATATCTAGAATCACTTTTGACAACTCATTACTTAACTAGTATAATAAATATAACGATATTTATATTTTATTTCATTAAATATATATAACGATTTAAATTAATATTATATATATTTATACGCGTATTATACATACATAGTTTTTATACTTTTACTATACTTTAACTTTACCTTTACTTTACTTTTACTTTACTTTAACTTTAATAATTCATTTTAATAATTCATACTTTAATAATTCACTTTAATAATTCATACTTTAATAATTCACTTTAATAATTCATACTTTAATAATTCACTTTAATAATTCATACTTTAATAATTCACTTTAATAATTCATACTTTAATAATTCACTTTAATAATTCATACTTTAATAATTCACTTTAATAATTCAAAAATCTATTATAAATAGAATTCAATAGGTTTCATTATTTCATAGAAACTTGAAAATATATTTCTCTAAACTCTCTCAGTCGATTTATATATATATATATATATATATATATATTTGCTCTGTATTATTTCAAGATATTATTAGTATACATAAAATATTACGACGGAGTGCTGTCCGAGTGATTTCAAAATAGTTTTTTTTGAATGAGTCGAAGCTAAGGAAATTATGGGTTATAGCTATGGAGGTGATGTGGTTCATGGGTATGCTCGTTAGGTCAATCTAGTGTTTATCATCTCCGTTGCGTCTACGTACTTTCCTGCAATATTGAATCTCAATATTGATACGTGAGTACTCATAACTTAACTTTTATATATCAATAGTGTATCCCTGACTAGTGCTCGAGTATATAGAATTATGCATACTTGTACATTCGATATTGTCCTTAGATAGGTATGTTGAATCCTGAATTAGATACATATGCTACTGAGATAGGGTATATGATATGCATGTCGTTGGAAAGCTAGCGAAAAATTAAGAACTTTTCATTTAGATATCGAATGGTTTCGATGAACGGATTAGAAGTTATAGTCAACTGAATTTTAGTATTATTGTGAAAATGATCATTATTACTATCGTCGTTATTATTTTAATGGAAATATCATTGTTATTATAAAATATCATTATTACTATTATGTTAGTATTATCATAATAACATTTTTAGTAAATATAAATATTGTTATTTTTTTATAGAATAATAATAATTATTATTACAAAATAATACAACTTTTACTTATTATTATTATGATCAATATTATTTTATCAAATAAATAGGGGATACAAAGATATTTTTCACCACGCGTAATATAATTACATTAATAATACTTACCACTATAGTTTTTTACGATATTAAGTGAACTTTATAAATTTTACTACTTAAGATATATAAAAGTATATTTTATCATATATAAATGTTAATATAAATTTTTATTAATAAATGACTTTTATTATTATAAATATATTTAAATATATAAAACAACTATAGTTAAGTTATATAATAAACACGTATAAATTTTAGAAGTCATTTTGGGTCAAGTTGACTTTTGTTGACTTTTGTTGACTTTTGCATATTAGTCTCGAGCATTAGGATTGTGGTACACTATGACTTGACCAAAAATTGTTAGATAAATATTGACCAACATATAAATATATATAATTAATATAGGTTCGTGAATCCGAGGCCAACCTTGCACTTGTTAAATGATGTTATATGTATTTTTACTACGAAATACAGTATGGTGAGTTTCATTTGCTCCCTTTTATATATTTTTGGGACTGAGAATACATGCGCTGTTTTTATAAATGTTTTACGAAATAGGCACAAGTACTAAAACTAATTATACGTGGGTTTAAACCAGAAATATACCCTTAGCTTGGTAACATTAAACTACTTGTCTATGTACGGTAGGCGCGAATCCTAAAGATAGATCAATTGGGCCTGACAAACCCCATCCTGACTATGAGATGCTTTAGTACTTCGAGGTTATTTTAAACACACCTGATCTGGTGTACTTCAGAGGGTAAAACATGAACGTTAAGGCTTGTTACCGGGTGCCTTCAACTTATAGAATACTTTTATATACTTGCGAGTGTACATATATTTATAAACGGAAATCTTGTGGTCTATTAATATATTGAAATGATTGTTATGATAAACCTATGAACTCACCAACCTTTTGGTTGACACTTTAAAGCATGTTTATTCTCAGGTATTAAAGAAATCTTCCGCTGTGCATTAGCTCATTTTAAGGATATTACTTGGAGTCATTCATGGCATATTTTGAAAGACGTTGCATTCGAGTAATTGAGTTCGTCAAGATTATTATTAAGTCAATTATAATTGGATGTATTATGAAATGGTGTGCATACCGTCAATTTTCATTGTAAAGAAAGTTTGTCTTTTAAAAATGAATGCAATGTTTGTAAAATGTATCATATAGAGGTCAAATACCTCGCGATGTAATCAACTATTGTGAATCGTTTATAATGTATATGAATGGGTCCTTTCAGTTGGTATCAGAGCGGTGGTCTTAGTGAACCAGGTCTGCATTAGTGTGTCTAACTGATAGTCATTAGGATGCATTAGTGAGCCTGGACTTCGACCGTGTCTGCATGTCAAAAGTTTTGCTTATCATTTTTGTCGGAAATTGCCTGCTTATCATTCTTAGTCTAGACACGTTTTACTGCATTGATTGCATGAATAGTGTATAGACAAAATTTATATCTTAGCGTATCTGCTAATCCATATCTTAGCGTATCTGTTACTGTAAACTTTGCTTGACATATCCCGTAAATTCCTCCGTAAACTACGAAATCTTTTGCGCTATATATATAGATATTCTATGTAATTAGAATACCACTCGATAGTCGGAAAATAATTTCATATCAAAAAATCCTTTATTCAATCGAACGAAATGGAATTCGTCATTAGTTCAAGTCCCTCGAATTTTGATATGGAATCCCATTCAAGCTCCGAAAGCAGTGTGACCGGAATGGATCAACCAATTAGCCATCATCTATTCTGGATGAATTGGGGATGGGTTCGTAGCCTCCTCAATAATTGGAGACAAGAAGAAGGTGATCCCTTCTATCCACCACATTGCCCTCTTGGCGATTAACCTGAAGCACTTACCGTCGAACCGGTCCGAAACACCATTTTCTCTCTCATTTCCAGAGTATCTCGTCACGATTATATACTACATCAAATTTTAGATTTTATTTATCCACTCGTCCGAACCGACAATCACCCCGGTGTAATAGAAGAAGTCAACGAGCTTCGCGCTCGAATAGTGACTTTAGAGAATATGATGCAAGGGTTACAAACACCAAAAACAGCACCAGCAGCATAACCAGTACCACCATCAGCAACACCAACAGTACCATCACCACCACCAACAGTAACATCCGCATCCCACACTTCAACATCACAACCTATATCCCACGAGTACCAATGACATACACTCTATAGATACCAAGGAATACCAACAACAACAACAAACGACGAAGTATTGATTCATAACTTCATTGGAGAAACATTTTGCGACGATTATGTAGTCTCTAAAGTCTTAGAGATTATCTATTCTAACCCTAACCATAAATTAGATGAGTGAACCCAAATGATAGAAGGAAGAGTAGAAACCCTGACAAGAATGATGTGTGGTTTACAAGCTAGACTTGATTTACCAACAGCATCAACAGTACCATGAACATCACCAGTACAGTCAGTACCATCAGCGTTGTCAGAATCAGCAGCACCTATAACATCACAAACTCCGTCAGTTTAAGAATTACCATGGACATCATTATAAATCAACAACAAGTACGTCATATCAATGAGTTATGAAGTATTAACTCATTTCCACTGAAGGATTTATATGTATATCTTATATATATAAATTTTTAGACCATAATAAATATTTCCATACTAAGCTATTATGTGTGAATCTTAACTACTCGGTTAATTCATGTTACTAATATGCAATAATGTACGTCCTTCGTCCACAACTTAACCATCATTAACTACAATCTCTGCCTCAAATCAATAAATCCCAATTCATAATAAATCAAATGAATTATTCAAATATAAGTTTGATTTTTCACTTTCATCGTCGATGTACTCGAAACTTTTCAAATAACATTATTCGTACCTTGCGAAATTCACAAGAATTCCACAAACACCAACAAATAACGAAGTATTAATTTATAATTTCAATTTTATTGAATAAATACTCCGTAAAAGTTAAGTAATTTCTAAAGTCTTTAGGGATTATTCAGTTCTAGTTTCAACCGTAAATCAAATGAGTTTAATTTAATATTAACTCATTAAATCTATGTTACATTTGAAGAAAATATGCACATATATATATTTTCATAAAGACTGTAATAAAATTCTGTTGTACAAAATATTAATTGTGAAAAAAATTTTAACGGGTAGGTAATACCCGAGAGATATATAAATTCACAATTAATATGTTACATTTTTCAAATCTGATTAAGCAAATCATCAACTATATCCCTAATCTCACAACAATATACATTCTTGTATAGAAATCAAAACAACCATTCTCACCCAAATTTGATTACGCATTCTGATTTTGACAAATCAAAATCCAAGTCATGATTTAATAGAAGACATCACTCTTAGATTCCTACATCTTTCAAAGCTATACTTTGACTTCAAAACTGTGTTAGAACATCATATGTATATTAACGATTACAAACTGTGTTCAAACTCTCCGAAGTTTTAGAAGACACTTCAAATAATGAACAATCGAGATGATGATCCAACCACATATTACCCACAGTTATGTACCTAAAAAGCTCTCGAAGCCAAAGTCATAGTTCGACGCGTATCCGTGTCAGACCCTTTGGCATTTATTAGCTAAAATGACTTTTCAATTCCTTTTCAAAGTAGCCAGTTTTGTCACAGCTCCAGCAAGTCAACTTCGACTTTTCAGTCGGACTAGTCTTATTATAACCTCGATAGATACGTTACCCTTTCGTCATCGTTACTGGGGAACCTTTCATATCTCGCCACCTTAGCAATAAACTTACCAACAACTTCAATTATCTTTGACTTTTTGAAAAATCATTATATTTATTGAAATCACATCATTTACTCATTCGTATCTTATAACGAAAATTGTCATACGAATCATCGGAAATCGGTAAACAGTATTTTGAAATCTCGCAGCATGTCTACGACAACAGTTATATGTGTACGTAAAACGTCTATCTCCTGGACTTACATACTTTGAATGTGAAGTTCTAAAAAATATTTTGAACTGCAAACTAGTTCTTGAAATGCTGACGAAGCATCAAAAACTGTAAACGATCTTAACAGTAAAAAGTTTGATGACAAAGAATATTAAGGTGGTAAAGCTGAGAAAAAGAGAAGGTTTGGAACTGAAAAACGGATTGAGCAAAGTATTAAGGAGGTTGTGGACAAACCACAAGGACGAAATCTACCTTTAAAGAATCCAAATGATTCAGTGTCTGCTGAAATCCTTAACAAATACCTTGCTCCTTGCTCTAAAACCCTTGCGGACAATATTCTTCATCATCCTCTTATCATAAATATTCTAAGATATCATCGTATCTTCCATTATAAATATCCTC